>NC_092038.1:114597157-114897157 GCF_003086295.3 Arachis hypogaea
GAGTGCTTTGGGCACGGCAAGACTCATAAAGTAGCTGTGTTCAAGAACATCATACTTAACTAGGAGAATCAATAACACTATCTGGATTCTGAGTTCCTAAAGAAGCCAATCATTCTGAATTTCAAAGGATAGAGTGAGATGCCAAAACTGTTCGGAGGCAAAAAGCTACTAGTCCCGCTCATCTATTTGGAGCTTAGTTTCATTGATAATTTGGAGTCTATAGTATATTCTCTTCTTTTATCCTATTTGATTTTCAGTTGCTTGGGACAAGCAACAATTTAAGTTTGGTGTTGTGATGAGCGGATAATTGTATACTTTTTGCATTGTTTTTAGTATGTTTTCAGTAGGATTTAGTTAGTTTTTAGTATATTTTATTAGTTTTTAGTTAAAATTCACTTTTCTGGACTTTACTATGAGTTTGTGTGTTTTTCTGTGATTTCAGGTATTTTCTGGCTGAAATTGAGGGACCTGAGCAAAAATCTGATTCTGAGACCAAAAAGGACTGCAGATGCTGTTGGATTCTGACCTCCCTGCACTCGAAGTGGATTTTCTGGAGCTACAGAAGCCCAATTGGCGCGCTCTCAACGGCTTTGGAAAGTAGACATCCTGGGCTTTCCAGCAATATATGATAGTCCATACTTTGCCCAAGATTTGATGGCCCAAACCGGCGTTCAAAGTCACCTCAGGAAATCCAGCGTAAACGCTGGAACTGGCACCCAAATGGGAGTTAAACGCCCAAACTGGCACTAAAGCTGGCGTTTAACTCCAAGAGGAGTCTCTGCACGAAATTTGCTTCATTGCTCAGCCCAAGCACACACCAAGTGGGCCCGGAAGTGGATTTTTATGTCATTTACTCATTTCTGTACACCTTAGGTTACTAGTTTTCTATAAGTAGGACCTGTGACTATTGTATTAGAAGTCTTTGGATCTTTAGGTCTTTGGATCTTTATATCTTTGATCATGTTTTGATGATTGAACCCTCATTGGGAGGCTGGCCATTCGGCCATGCCTAGACTTATGCTATGTATTTTCAACGGTGGGCTTCTACACACCATAGATTAAGGTGTGGAGCTCTGCTGTACCTCGAGTATTAATGCAATTACTATTGTTCTTCCATTCAATTCCTCTTGTTCTGTTCCAAGATATCACTTGTTCTTCAACTTGATGAAGGTGATGATTGACGCCCATCACTATTCTCACCCATGAACAAAGTGACTGACAACCACTCTTGTTCTACAAGCATTTGAGGCTTAGTGAATATCTCTTGGATTCTTTAATCGGAATCTTCGTGGTATAGGCAGGACCTGATGGCGGCATTCAAGAGAATCCGGAAGGTCTAAACCTTGTCTGTGGTATTCTGAGTAGGATTCAATGACTGAATGACTGTGACGTGCTTCAAACCTGTAACTTACTGGGCGTTAGTGACAGACGCAAAAGAATCACTGGATTCTATTCCGGTAGGGGAGGGAACCACACCGGTGATTGGCAGCACTGTGACAGAGTGTGTGCATTAGCTTTCACTGCGAGGATGGGAGGTAGCTGCTGACAACAGTGAGACCCTACACGAGCTTGCCATGGAAAGGAGTAAGAAGAATTGGATGAAGACAGTAGGAAAGCAGAGAGACGGAAGGGAAGGCATCTTCATACGCTTATCTGAAGTTCCTACCAATGAATTACATAAGTATCACTATCTTTATCTTTATGTTATTTTCGTTCATCACCATATACATTTGAGTTTGCCTGACTAAGATTTACAAGATGACCATAGCTTGCTTCAATACTAACAATCTCCGTGGGATCGACCCTTACTCACGTAAGGTTTATTACTTGGACGACCCAGTGCACTTGCTGGTTAGTTGTGCGAAGTTGTGTAATGCCATGGTATTGAGCTACCAAGTTCTTGGAGCCATTACCGGGGATTATGAGAGTTGTGAAAAAGTATAGTTCACAATTTCGCGCACCAAGTTTTTGGCGCCGTTGCCGGGGATTGTTCAAGTTTTGAGCAAGCTTTTGGTAACATCAGTGCCAAGATCCGGCAACAACATCAAGTTTTTGGTGTTATTGCCCGGGATTGTTTAGGCTGGACAACTGACGGTTCATCTTGTTGCTTAGATTAGGTATTTTTTTTCAGAGTTCTTAAGAATGAATTCTAGTGTTTCAATGTGATGTTCTTATCATCACCAAAGCTGATTGATCTTCATCAATTTAGCTCTTGAATGCAATGTCCTGCTGAAGCTTAGCCGGCCATGTCTAATTTCTTTAGACTAAAGCTTTAGACTAACATTGCATGATTCCTGGAATTCTCATTAAGAATTTTGATACCTTTATTTTCTTTTTCTACATAATTTTCGAAAAATCCAAAAAAAATTATAAAATCATAAATCCAAAAATATTTCTTTTTTTGAGTCTAGAGTCTCATCTTAAGTTTAGTGTCAATTGCATGTTTCTGTTCTTATTGCATTCATGCATGTGTCCTCATTGATCTTCAAGTTGTTCTTGATGATTTCCTTGTTCTGATCTTTAAATTCTATTGACTTGAGTGTTTTGTGTGTCTCATATGCATTTTCGTTTTGTTAGTGTCAGTAGTATACAAACTGCTAAGTTTGGTGTCTTGCATGCATTGTCATTTGATTCTTGTTGCATTTTGGTTTGTCCTTATTATTAAAAATCCAAAAATATTTTTAATTTGTGTCTTTTCAAGTCAATAATACAGAGAATTGAAGATTCAGAACATACAGCAGAGGAATTGCACAGAAAAAGCTGGGCGTTCAAAACGCCCAGTGAAGAAGGACAGACTGGCGTTTAAACGCCAGCCAGGGTACCTGGTTGGGCGTTTAACGCCCAAAAGGGTAGCATTTTGGGCGTTAAACGCCAGAATGGATACCATTCTGGGCGTTTAACGCCAGGATGGCACAAGGGGGAAGATTTTGTTTTCAAAATCAATTTTTTTTAAGTTTTCAAAGTTTTTCAAAATCAAATCTTTTTCAAATCAAATCTTTTCAATCAAATCTTTTTCAAAATCAATTTCTTTCCTTTTCAAAAATACTTATTAACAATTAATGATTTGATTGAACATTTTTTGCCTTTTCTGTTGAGGAAGGTTTTATGTTTGATTCATATCTTTTCTTGTTAGGCAAGTCATTAATTTTTAAAATCATATCTTTTCAAATTGTTTTCAAATCATATCTTTTAAAATTGTTTTCAAATCATATCTTCTCAATCACATCTTTTTAAAATCAATCATATCTTCTTAACCACATCTTTTTCAAAATAGTTTTCAATCAAATGTTTCTGATTTCTAATTTCAAAATCTTTTTCAAAAATCATTAGATTTCTTTTCCCTTTTCATTTTCGAAAATTAAGTAATGTTTTTCAAAAATATTTTTTTAAATTTTCCACTTAATTTTCGAAAATTACTTCCCTCCTTCTCACATCCTTCTATTTATGGACTAACACTATCCCTTAATGCAAAATTCGAACTCCATCTTCTTTGATAAGTTCGAATTTTCCACTTCTGTCTTCTACTCTTCTTTTCCTCTGACACTTCAAGGAATCTCTATACTGTGACATAGAGGATTCCATATTTTCTTGTTTCCTTCTCTTTCTTATGAGCAGGAGCAAAGACAAAGGCATTCTTGTTGAGGCTGATCCTGAACCTGAAAGGACCTTGAAGAGAAAGCTAAGAGAAGCCAAAGCACAAATCTCTTTAGAGCAACCGAACGAACTCTTCAAGGAAGAAGAACTCATGGCAGCCGAAAACAACAACAATGCCAACAATGCAAGGAAGGTGCTTGGTGACTTTACTGCACCTACTCCCGATTTCTATGGGAGAAGCATCTCTATCCCTGCCATTGGAGCAAACAACTTTGAGCTTAAGCCTCAATTAGTTTCTCTAATGCAACAGAATTGCAAGTTCCATGGACTTCCACTGGAAGATCCTCATCAGTTTTTAGCTGAGTTCTTGCAAATCTGTGACACAGTCAAGACTAATGGGGTTGACCCTGAGGTCTACAGACTGATGCTATTCCCTTTTGCTGTAAGAGACAGAGCTAGAACATGGGTGGACTCTCAACCTAAAGAAAGCCTGGACTCTTGGGAAAAGCTAGTCAATGCCTTCTTGGCAAAGTTCTTTCCACCTCAAAAATTGAGTAAGCTTAGAGTGGAAGTCCAAACCTTCAGACAGAAGGAAGGAGAATCCCTCTATGAAGCTTGGGAAAGATACAAACAATTGATCAGAAAGTGTCCCACTGATATGCTTTCTGAATGGAGCATCATAGGTATTTTCTATGATGGTCTCTCTGAACTGTCCAAGATGTCCTTGGATAGCTCTTCTGGAGGATCTCTTCATCTGAAGAAGACGCCTACTGAAGCTCAAGAACTGATTGAAATGGTTGCAAATAACCAATTCATGTACACTTCTGAAAGAAATCCTGTGAACAATGGGACTAGTCAGATGAAAGGAGTTCTTGAGATTGACACTCTGAATGCCATATTGGCTCAGAATAAAATATTGACTCAACAAGTCAATATGATTTCTCAAAGTCTGTCTGGGATGCAAAATGCACCAAGCAGTACTAAGGAAGCTTCATCTGAGGAAGAAGCTTATGATCCTGAGAACCCTTCAATAGAAGAGGTGAATTACATGGGAGAACCCTATGGAAACACCTACAATCCTTCATGGAGGAATCATCCAAATCTTTCATGGAAGGATCAACAGAGACCTCAACAAGGTTTCAACAATAATAATGGTGGAAGGAACAGGTTTAGCAATAGCAAGCCTTTTCCATCATCTTCTCAGCAACAGACAGAGAGTTCTAAGCAGAATACCTCTGACTTAGCAACTATGGTCTCTGATCTGATCAAAACCACTCAAAGTTTCATGACTGAAACTAGGTCCTCCATCAGAAATCTGGAAGGACAAGTGGGTCAGCTGAGCAAGAAAATTACTGAACTCCCTCCAAGTACTCTTCCAAGCAATACAGAAGAAAATCCAAAAGGAGAGTGCAAAGCCATTAACATGGCCGAATTCTGGGAGGAAGAAGAGGCAGTGAACGCCACTGAGGAAGACCTCACTGAACGTCCACTGACCTCCAATGAGTTCCCCAATGAGGAACCTTGGGAATCTGAGGCTCAAACTGAGACCATAGAGATTCCATTGGACTTACTCCTGCCATTCATGAGCTCTGATGAGTATTCTTCCTCTGAAGAGGATGAGTATGTCACTGAAGAGCAAGTTGCTAAATACCTTGGAGCAATCATGAAGCTAAATGACAAGTTATTCGGAAATGAGACTTGGGAGGATGAATCCCCTTTGCTCACCAAAGAACTGAATGACTTGTCTAGGCAGAAACTACCTCAAAAGAGGCAAGATCCTGGGAAGTTTTCTATACCTTGTACCATAGGCACCATGACCTTCAAAAAGGCCTTGTGTGACTTAGGGTCAAGTGTAAACCTCATGCCCTTCTCTGTAATGGAGAAGTTAGGAATTTTAGAGGTGCAAGCTGCAAAAATCTCACTAGAGATGGCAGACAACTCAAGAAAACAAGCCTATGGACTTGTAGAGGATGTTCTTGTTAAAGTTGAAGACCATTACATCCCTACTGATTTCATAGTCCTAGAGACTGGGAAATGCATGGATGAATCCATCATCCTTGGCAGACCCTTCCTAGCCACAGCAAAGGCTGTGATTGATGTTGATAGAGGAGAGTTGATCATTCAAGTGAATGAAGAATCCTTGGTGTTTAAGGCCCAAGGATATACCTCTGTCATCATGGAGAGGAAGCATGAAGGGCTTCTCTCAAAACAGAGCCAAACAGAGCCCCCACAATCAAACTCTAAGTTTGGTGTTGGGAGGCCACAACCAAACTCTAAGCTTGGTGTTGAACCCCCACATTCTTTACTCTAAGTTTGGTGTTGGGTGGTTCCAACACGGTTCTGAGCATTTCTGAGGCTCCATGAGAGTCCTCTGTCAAGCTAATGACAATAAAGAAGCGCTTGTTGGGAGGCAACCCAATGTTTTATAATTAATTATTTTCTTTTGTTATTTTATCTTTTTTTGTAGGTTGATGATCATAAGAAGTCACAAAATCCATGAAAAAAGCAAAAACAGAATGAAAAATAGGAAGAAAAACAGCACACCCTGGAGGAAGAACTCACTGGCGTTTAAACGCCAGTGAGGCTAGCAGTTGGGCGTTTAACGCCCAGTCTGGCACCATTCTGGGCGTTTAACGCCAGAAAAGGGCACCAGACTGGCGTTAAACGCCAGGAAGGGGCAAGAACCTGGCGTTAAACGCCAGAAAGGGGCACCAGCCCGGCGTTTAACGCCAGAATTAGCTCAAAACGTGTTTTTGAGTGCCATTTGGTGCAGGGATGACTTTTCCTTGACACCTAAGGATCTGTGGACCCCACAGGATCCCCACCAACCCCACCACCCTCTCTCTTCTTCACCCATTCACCAATCACCTCAACACCCATATATAAACCCTTCTTCACCCCTTCATCTTCACACAACCTAAACACCACTTCTCCCCTTCTCTTTGGCCGAACACAAAGCCATTCCCTTCTTCCTCATTCCTTCTACTTCTACTCTCTTCTTTCTACTTTTGCTCGAGGACGAGCAAACCTTTTAAGTTTGGTGTGGTAAAAGCATTGCTTTTTGCTTTTCCATAACCATCTATGGCATCCAAAGCCGGTTCAACTGAGAAGGCATGACCTCAAGCCCATCACTAAGAAAAAAAAGATGGAGCAAACAAGAGACCCCCCTCATCATGAGATCCCTGAGATACCTCAAGGGATGCACTTTCCTCCACAAGACTATTGGGAGCAACTAAACACCTCCCTAGGAGAATTGAGTTCCAACATGGGACAACTAAGGGTGGAGCATCAAGAACACTCCATCATCCTTTCAGTGAGATTAAGAGAAGATCAAAGAATCATGAGGGAGGAGCAACAAAGACAAGGAAGAGACATTGAGGAGCTCAAGCACTCCATAGGATCTTCAAGAGCAAGAAAGAGCCGCCATCACTAAGGTGGACCCGATCCTTGATTTCCTTGCTATTTATTCTTCTGTTTTTCGAATTTTATGCTTATGTTTATCCATGTTTGTGTCTTGTGATCATTAGTGTCTTAGTGTCTATGCCAAAAAGTTATATGAATCCATCACCTTTCTTAAATGAAAACTGTTTTTATCACAAAAGAACAAGAAGTACAGGATTTCGAATTCATCTTTAAAACTAGCTTAATTAGTTTGATGTGGTGGCAATACTTTTGTTTTCTGAATGTATGCTTAAACAGTGCATATGTCTTTTGAATTTGTGGTTCATGAATGTTAAAATTGTTGGCTCTTGAAAGAATGATGAAAAAGGAGACATGTTATTGAGGATCTGAAAAATCATAAAAATGATTCTTGAAGCAAGAAAAAGCAGTGAATACAAAAAAAAAAAAAAGAGAGAAGAGAGAAGGAGAAAAACGAAAAAAAAAAGGGAGAAAAAGAAAAAGAAAGAAATAAAGTTGTGATCCAAGGCAATAAGAGTGTGCTTAAGAACCCTGGACACCTCTAATTGGGGACTTTAGCAAAGCCGAGTCACAATCTGAAAAGGTTCACCCAATTATGTGTCTGTGGCATGTATGTATCCGGTGGTAATACTGGAAGACAGAGTGCTTTGGGCCACGGCCAAGACTCATAAAGTAGCTGTGTTCAAGAATCATCATACTTAACTAGGAGAATCAATAACACTATCTGGATTCTGAGTTCCTAAAGAAGCCAATCATTCTGAATTTCAAAGGATAGAGTGAGATGCCAAAACTGTTCGGAGGCAAAAAGCTACTAGTCCCGCTCATCTAATTTGGAGCTTAGTTTCATTGATAATTTGGAGTCTATAGTATATTCTCTTCTTTTTATCCTATTTGATTTTCAGTTGCTTGGGGACAAGCAACAATTTAAGTTTGGTGTTGTGATGAGCGGATAATTTGTATACTTTTTGGCATTGTTTTTAGTATGTTTTCAGTAGGATTTAGTTAGTTTTTAGTATATTTTTATTAGTTTTTAGTTAAAATTCACTTTTCTGGACTTTACTATGAGTTTGTGTGTTTTTCTGTGATTTCAGGTATTTTCTGGCTGAAATTGAGGGACCTGAGCAAAAATCTGATTCTGAGACCAAAAAGGACTGCAGATGCTGTTGGATTCTGACCTCCCTGCACTCGAAGTGGATTTTCTGGAGCTACAGAAGCCCAATTGGCGCGCTCTCAACGGCTTTGGAAAGTAGACATCCTGGGCTTTCCAGCAATATATGATAGTCCATACTTTGCCCAAGATTTGATGGCCCAAACCGGCGTTCAAAGTCACCTCAGGAAATCCCAGCGTTAAACGCTGGAACTGGCACCCAAATGGGAGTTAAACGCCCAAACTGGCACTAAAGCTGGCGTTTAACTCCAAGAGGAGTCTCTGCACGAAATTTGCTTCATTGCTCAGCCCAAGCACACACCAAGTGGGCCCGGAAGTGGATTTTTATGTCATTTACTCATTTCTGTACACCTTAGGTTACTAGTTTTCTATAAGTAGGACCTGTGACTATTGTATTAGAAGTCTTTGGATCTTTAGGTCTTTGGATCTTTATATCTTTTGATCATGTTTTGATGATTGAACCCTCATTGGGAGGCTGGCCATTCGGCCATGCCTAGACCTTATGCTTATGTATTTTCAACGGTGGAGCTTCTACACACCATAGATTAAGGTGTGGAGCTCTGCTGTACCTCGAGTATTAATGCAATTACTATTGTTCTTCCATTCAATTCCTCTTGTTCTTGTTCCAAGATATCACTTGTTCTTCAACTTGATGAAGGTGATGATTGACGCCCATCACTATTCTCACCCATGAACAAAGTGACTGACAACCACTCTTGTTCTACAAGCATTTGAGGCTTAGTGAATATCTCTTGGATTCTTTAATCGGAATCTTCGTGGTATAGGCAGGACCTGATGGCGGCATTCAAGAGAATCCGGAAGGTCTAAACCTTGTCTGTGGTATTCTGAGTAGGATTCAATGACTGAATGACTGTGACGTGCTTCAAACCTGTAACTTACTGGGCGTTAGTGACAGACGCAAAAGAATCACTGGATTCTATTCCGGTAGGGGAGGGAACCACACCGGTGATTGGCAGCACTGTGACAGAGTGTGTGCATTAGCTTTCACTGCGAGGATGGGAGGTAGCTGCTGACAACAGTGAGACCCTACACGAGCTTGCCATGGAAAGGAGTAAGAAGAATTGGATGAAGACAGTAGGAAAGCAGAGAGACGGAAGGGAAGGCATCTTCATACGCTTATCTGAAGTTCCTACCAATGAATTACATAAGTATCACTATCTTTATCTTTTATGTTATTTTCGTTCATCACCATATACATTTGAGTTTGCCTGACTAAGATTTACAAGATGACCATAGCTTGCTTCAATACTAACAATCTCCGTGGGATCGACCCTTACTCACGTAAGGTTTATTACTTGGACGACCCAGTGCACTTGCTGGTTAGTTGTGCGAAGTTGTGTAATGCCATGGTATTGAGCTACCAAGTTCTTGGAGCCATTACCGGGGATTATGAGAGTTGTGAAAAAGTATAGTTCACAATTTCGCGCACCAGTAATCCCTGAAAGAGACCTGACAAAGGTCCAAGAAAGAGGATTACTAAAAATAACTTATAAAGGAACGACATGATGAAGTCGGCCTCCTGCAAAGAAAGTTATAAAAGTAATCCCTAAGAAAGACCTAACAAAGGTCCAAACCAAATGGATTACTAAAAATAACTTCAAACCGAAGTAGGAAAGTCGACATACAAGTTGAACCCAAACATCCACAACCTCAAAATCAAGTCACAAGTATGAAAATACAGAGGCAATCACAAGAGGTCGGACAACAAGGCTCCGACATCCCAAAAAGGTACCAGACAGATGCAGACAAACATGTTATGAAAGGAAATGAAGTTATAATATCAACAAGGCTCAAAGAGACCACCCAAAGTTGACCTCAAAGAAGCCTAAGAAAATACTTTGTTTTTCCCAAAATAAAGTTGCTAACAGCAAAGCAACTAAAAGTGTTCAGAGAATAAAACAACAAAATCACAAAACAAAAAGAGTTTAAAGACCCACAGATCGGGCCATACATATCCAAATCCATAAAAACTACATAAGGTTCAGAGACTCTCTAGTGGTAGCATCTCGGGGCGAAGGAGGCCGAGTTTGAAGGGGCACTGCGTCTACTGTTCCATCATCTCGATTCAGAATTTGAACGTCGGGATCAGACTCCGGTTGAGCGACTTCGACCGAAGTAGAGGAGGGCGGAATATTAGATGTTTTTGCAGAAGAAACAACAGGGGGCCGACATCATCATCATCATCAGGATCATCAGGAACAATCTTACCATCCCTAACAATGTTGTCTAGGCTAAAAAGGGAAAGGTCAAGCTCCGGCGTAAGAACTCGAACTTGCTCCTTCAGATTCTCATAAGCAGCATTAACACTGCCTACAAGGTGACCTTGGAGTTCGGTATAATCAGCCCGGATAGATTCCAAGCTGTTCCTGAGATCCATCATCTCTCTATAGGTGGTAACATAGCTCTCCTTATGTTTTAACGCTGTGTCCTCAGCTATTCTCACAGAGGCTGCCAGACCAATAGCCCGAGTCTTCTCCCCCTCCAACTCCTTCTCCAGCTTGGTCACTTTCACCTCAAGCTCCTCTTTTAAAACCTTAATCCGGTCAAACTCTAACTTGGCCTCCTCCATAAAGGCCTTTGTAGCATTGATAGGAAGATCTTGAGTGGTCCGGTATAAAGCTGCTCCCATATGTGCCAGTTTAATGCCACTCCGAGTGATAAAATCCAAATGATGAAGAATGGATACATCATCAGTAGGCATGACACCATAAGGAGCAATCTGTTGATCAACAAACCCGAAAGCATCAAAGTCAGAAGCATCCAAATTAAAAGGCTCGACAGTCCAGGGTCTTTTTGGAGGAGGAACGGCAGTAGGAGAAGAAGTAGCAGCAGAGGTTTGGGGGGATTAACTAAATGGACCTGAGGTGTTGGGATCACCCTCCTCGGCCCAATAGAACTCGAGATTGGTCTCTTAGGAGGAACTTGAGAAGATCCCTCCCCTACAGCCTTGGCTGAGATATTCTGTATAGCAGTAGCTTTTCTCTCCTTTTTAAAGGCTTTCATGGAATCATTGGTCTTGGCCATCTCTGAAAAAACAAATCAAAACAAGTTACAAAACTGGAGAAGTAAAAACAAAACATAACAAAAGAAGTCGGTCTCTACCCAGTTCGGCTCGGACAAGAGAAGTGTCCCCCAAGAATTTCTTTGTGTCAAGATGGGGAGGTTCCCCCCAAATATCCTCCAACATAGTTACAAAGGCCTGCTTGACCTCATCAAGCATCTCCCACGAGTATCGAGACACTACAACACTCTTCTGCCAACACAAAAGGAAGGCAGGTTCACCATTCGCTTCTAGGAAAAAAGGTTGAGCTCCCACAACAGCTCGAACCTTGAAAGATCTTGATAAAACCCCAAGAGTTCGGATGGAGCTAGGATGGAGCAACGTTACACGACCACAACAAGTCAGTCTCAAAGGAAGTAAAAGGGAAAGTAATGTTCAGCTGGCTGAAAGAATAGTCATAGGCATAAAAGAAAGGACGCTCCCCCTGAATTGAGGTCGGAAAACAAACCCTCTCATCGGAATCAGGCGCTACAAGCTCATAATCCTTCTCCTGGGATCGACTACTACAAACCCTATGATGTTTCTTCAGCTCTATGTAGTACTCAGTATTTACCACAGAAACACACATTAACACAAGGGAGTCCAGCCAGTCGGACATACCCTCAGGGACCTTGAAAGACGTCTCAACAATATTTTTGCGAGAAGACATGGCCAACTAGTCCTACAAGCAAGAAAATAAAATGGGTTACTAACCAAAATAGTTCGGGCGAACTCAAAACAACTCAGACAAACATGACTTGGGGCAATACAAGTAGTAAAAAGGAAAACCCCAAGACACACAACAAAGTCTAGGGGCATCCTTTAGAGGCAAAGACAGGACCTAGTAAAACTCCTGGCAAAGAAAAATCCCTTTCCAGACAAACGACAATACGAAGAATAAAATTAAAGCTATCCCCACAAGGAAAAACCTTCTTTTAATCAACACTCTGAAAAAAGAACCTCGAACTATAGTTTCAATCTACAAAGCAGAGGAACTACCAAGCAATATGCCAAAGCAGAAATCATCAAAATCATAACCCTTTTACAAGAATCAAGCAAAGCCATTACCCCAGAAAAGCTACAAAATCAGAGGGCAACAAAACATGCAAAGCCCTACAAAGCCTCAAACAAGAGAAATACCAGGAGTACGCATAAAGACGAAAAGGAAGCCAGAAAAAATACATCACAGTGACGAACAAGCACAAGAGTACAAAAAGGTTTAAGCTTTCCAACATACAGGAAAAATCAAAGCTTTACCAAAAAATAATAAGAACAACAAAAAAAAAGAACCAACCTGAACAAAAGAGAAAACTTCAAAGAGATTGAAGACAGAGAGACGGAATCGCCTTTCGAGCAACGAAAAACACCAAGAATCACCAAATGACGTCGCGGAAAGAAATGTGAAAATGCAAGTCTCAGGCAAAAACTGAAAGCGAGAAAGAAAAAGGGAAAGTTACAGCAAAGAAACAGAGAAGAGAAACCGTTTTTGTGAAAAGTTCAAAATGAACGAAGAAACGGAACATTAAAAGTATTAATGAGGTTATTAAACCTTCGCGCATTCCCAAAGCAAGGAGACGCGCATTTTCAAAAGGATAAAAATTCAAAAGAAAACGTTTCGCATTCAAAGGAGAACCCTACAAAGAAGGAGTCGACAAAATGCTCGAGTTCGACTTCACCATAAAAGGATCGAAGTCCTAAAACTGAAGACTCGACCTCAAAACAGAAGACCGGGCTCGAGCAGGGACACTGTTCATACCTTGGGTCATGCTGTCTGACCTGGGATGTTCTACTGACAAGTCGACCGACCTCTTCAGGTCAGGACAATTTGACCTCTTCTCAAAGAGCTCGGTCAAATCACCTGGAAAGCCCAAAAAGGGCCCAAACTGAGGACCATGCCCCAAATCCTAAGGCAGCCCAAGCCTACAGAGAGAAGGGCGGTTCCCTTGAAGTTAAGATGACCTCACTTGAAGATAAGATAAAGATAAGATAACTAACTTATCTTATCTAAGAAGGTCACTCAACGCCATTATAAATACACTGGAGCAGCCAGGTATAACTCATACTCTGATTCTACTAAAAACCTACTTAATACCCTTGCTAACTTAAGCATCGGAGTCCCTTGCAGGTACCACCACCCTCCGGTGACGGAGGATCAGCACCACCACTAAGTCCAACAAGTCGGACACGGCAACTCCGGCAACTATCATCAAGTCGGACATAACCGCTCCGACCAGTACAGAAGATCTCGTCCGAGATCGACCTACAGTTTCAGATAATCCTCGGAACAATTATATATAAATGATACATGTTGAAATATGACAAAATTAAATTGACTCATAATAACACAATATTTGGATAGAGAGAATTCGAAGGGAAAAAAATGAAAAGAGAGAAAAATAGGTGAAAAATAATTTTTTTTATTATTTAGATAAGAAGAGAAAATGGAGTGAAAAGAAAAAATAGTGTAGGATTCACTAAAATATTTTTACCTTAAAGATGAGATGAAAATGTAAAAAAATGTACAAAACATTAATAAAATTACACATCAATATTTTATCATTAATAAATGATAATTTACATATGATATAGATAAGGATATTAATGTAATTTTATGCTCTTATGATTTTTTTCTCACTTTTTTTCATCCAAACAAAAGAAAATTTTTTCTCTACTTTCTTTTCATTCGTTTTCTCTTTATCCAAAAAAAAAACTACTTTTTCTTCTATTTTCTTTTCTTTAATTTTTTCTTCTATTTTCTTTCCTACATCTATCCAAATAAAGTGTAATGGTCATAGTTAATGTATATTTGTCAATATTCTCACAATAAACGTAATATAAAATTTTTTATTTACTGATAATTATCATAATAACAAATGTAATAACCCGTGTAATAAGATTAGAATTATAATTTTAAATTATTTTGTTAAAATTAATTTAAATTGTAATAATTTAATTAATAAAAAATAATAGTTACGTTGTTTATTTTTTTTAATATAGTGTTAAGTGTATCAACTCGAATATAGTTATTAATTATTTTTGTTAATTTATTTTGTTTAATAAGCTTGACATATATAGTCAATGTTAATTTAAATAGTCGAGTAACACTTAAACCTACCAAAAAATATTTGTATGCTGTTTTACTGTGAAATAAGAACACACTAAAGTCAACCCAAAATAAAAAACAATAAATTTTTAAAAAATTTTAATGCACAAATTATATTTTAATTTTAGTTACCCTAATATCTAAGGGTGGTAGTTGAATATATATTATGTTTTAAATACTTATAATTCAATTATTCAATAAATAATAAATAATATCATAAGACTCTCAGGATTTATTATTTTTGGTCATCAGTTAGTTATTGATGTTTAAAAATATAGACTAAAAATATATTGTTAAATTATTAAATTAAAAAAATTAAGTTGATGATTAAAAATAATGAACAAAAATAATAGATTCTGGTGGTCATTAAACATTTTTCATAAACAATTCATAGACTCTCTATAAAGAGACTAAGTTCTACAATTTATAGAAATAAATATTTTAGATAATTTATTAGCGCATTATAATAATTATAATAAGTTAGAATTTGATAATGATATTGTTAATAGCCTGACCCAAACATAAGGCCATGCCCAATAAGGATGAAAGGACCAACCTTGGAAGGTGGCCTCTCATCCCCTACCCAACCTCTTTGAAGAGGTTAGACACCACCTAAGGAGCCCAGCTCCACTTACCCAATACAGCAAGGTCACCGCTTCTAGAAAGCAATGACTAGATTCCTATCTCCACCTAAAAGTTAGACTCCAACAAACTCTCAAGATATAAGATAAGATGGAACTACTGCCACCAAGGAGGTCATCTAACTCTACTATAAATACACTGGCATCCCTCAAGTATAACTCACATTCTACTCTACTAAAAACCTGCCTAAAGCCTTTGCTAACTTAAGCATTAGAGTCTCTTGCAAGTACCACCCCCACCTCCTTACAAGGAAGTAGGACAGGCGGCACCTCGGCACTAAACAAGCCTATCACTGCCCTTTAATGGAATCTGGACCTCACGTTCAGACCTAAATCAGTGTTTTAGGTAACTCTCGGAACATTGGCACTTTTATTGGGGACCTGGAATTCATCCCACAACAATGGCGGACAACTAACACGACAACATCCATACGACCTTCGAATCTGAAAGAGAGCCCCAACCCGAGGGCTACACCGTTATACTACCACTACCACCACATCAACCGTAGGGTCCACAAGGAGAAGGACCCACAACTAATCCTCAACCAAGGCAGGTGCGTTTGGAAGTTCGTTACCGTGAGAAAGAAGACCCCCCTCAAGCGGCTGAAATACTAGGCCTCGTCTGAGGTCAGCGAGATTGACTAGAGCAACTCGAATACCATGCACAAAGATAGCGGGAGGCTAAACGAGAGCTACAAAGAGAGGTAAAACGGCAGAGGGAGCTAGAGGAAGAGCTTTTAAAGCTAGAAACCAATCTCCGAAACCGAACTACCTAGACAGATCGAGAAAGCAGCCCCCTGGGGGAAGAAGACATATTCTCTGAAGAGATCATGTGGGCCAAAGCCCTAAAGAACTTCAAAACCCATGATATAGACCTCTATGATGGGATGACTGACCCCAGGCACCATCTCAGACGCTACTTGTTGTAAAGCATTCCCAAACACTCTGACCAACGCAACTATGTAGTGGTTCGTCACCATACCTCCCAGATCGGTAATCAGCTTTGATGACCTATCCCGAAAGTTCCTGACCAGGTTCTCTATTCAGAAGGATAAGCCAAAACAAGCACCAAGTTTGCTAGGAGTCAAATAAGTGGTTGGGAAAACCCTCTGTAACTACATGGAAAAGTTCAACAGGGTATGCCTGAAAATCCCGAACCTACCCACTGAAGTTGTAATCATGGGATTAGTCAATGGCCTTAAAGAAGGCCCATTTTCCCAATCAATTTCCAAACAACATTCGAACTCTCTAAATGAAATTTAAGAAAGGGCAGAGAAATACATCAATATGGAGGAAAATTTTCAACTTAGGAAACTCTGGCTCGACCAAACCTGTCCTACCAAGCCCGTGATATAGATAAGGAACCTAAAAGGAAAGAAGAATAGAGCACAGAGAAGCCCTGGAAGTACCAGAATTACACACCTTTTAGAGTTTTGCTAGTGGATGTCTATTGAGAGGTATGCCAAACGGAGAAGCTTCCTCCTTCGCGTCTAATCAAACACAAAAAGGGAGGAAATCAGACAGAGTACTGTGAATACTACAAGCTCTATGGACATTCCACTAATGAATGCTATGACTTAAAAAATGTCATAGAAAAGCTGGTAAGAGAAGGCCGGCTAGATAGATACCTGGCTAATAAATCAAACGATCCAAAGAAGAGAAGGCGGAACAAAAAGGAAGAACGATAAGAGTGTCCACCTCAAACCTCAGAATGACATGTACACATGATCAATGGGGTGTTTGCTGGGGGAGGATTATCAAAATCATCCTGAAAAAGGCACCTTAAAGAGGTCTATCAGGTTGGAGAAGGAATTAAACCACCCAACCTGCCAACCATCTCATTCACCAAGGAGGACACCGAAGGGATAACAACCAGACACGATGACCTAGTAGTGATAATGATGATCTTGGCAAATGCCAACCTCCCTAGAATCTTGATCGACCAGGGCAGCTCGGTGGATATCTTATTCAAGTCCGCTTTTGATAAACTCGGGCTGGAAGTAAGGGATCTAAAGGCCTATCCGGACAGCTTGTTCAGGTTAGAGGACATACCAATCCAACCCATTGGGTACATCTCCCTGTACACCACCTTTGAAAAGGGTACAAGATCAAAGACACTGAGCATAGATTACATCGTTGTCGATGTCAACTCGACATATAATGCTTTGATAGGTCGGACCACTCTGAACTGACTTGCGGCTGTCGTCTCAACACTTTATCTCTGTATGAAGTTCCCACAGTAGAAGGAATCGCCACCATTAAAGAAGACCAAAGGCCATCATAAAAATGCTATAACGAAAGACTCAACCTTAGAGGGAGCTCGGGGAGTAAGGAGGTCAACACAATCGAGTTGGGAGGAGTTCGAACTCGGGAAGAGCTGTGTCCCCAACCCGGAGGCAAGACGAAAGAAGTATAGATCGGAGACAGTCCGGATAAGACCACTAACATTGGAGCTAACCTGGAAGAAGACCTCAAGAAATAGCTCATGGATTTCCTCAGGAAAAATACCAACCTCTTTGCATGGAAGGCCTCGGACATGCCAAGCATAGACCCCGACCTGATGTCCTACAGACTAGCAGTATACCCGGAATCTCGAACAATTCAACAAAAGCGTCGAAAGCTCGGGCTCGAAAGGACACAGGTCGTAGAAGAGCAAGTACAGGCCCTACTAGAGGCAAGGTTCATAAGAGAAGTAAAGTACCCACTGTGGCTAGCCAACATCATTTTGGTAAAAAAAATAAAATGGGAAATAGAGGATGTGTGTCAACTACACCGACCTCAATAAGGCCTACCCCAAAGATCCTTACCCTCTTCCCAGCATCGACGCTCTTGTCAAATCAGCCTCAGGCTACTAATATTTATCCTTTATCGACCATACTCAGGATACAATCAAATCTCAATGCACAAACCAGATCAAGAAAAGACCTCGTTCATAACACCAAAGGCAAACTATTGCTACATAGTAATGCCCTTTGAATTAAAGAACGTAGGGGCTACATACCAGCGACTGATGAACAAAGTATTTTCCTCCCACATAGGAAAACTCATGGAGGTATATGTAGACGACATGCTCGTCAAAATCAAAGAAAGCGCAACAGTGCTATTCGACCTCTTTGAGGCATTTGCCACCATAAGAAAGCATGGGATGAGGTTGAACCCTTCGAAATGCACCTTTGCGGTAGAAGTCGAAAAGTTCTTAGGCTTCATGCCCACCTAAAGGGGCATAGAAGCAAACCCGGACAAATGCGAAGCAATTCTCAACATTAAAAGCCCGACTTGTGTCAAAGTAGTTGATGAGCGGATAATTTATACACTTTTTGGCATTGTTTTTAGGTAGTTTTTAGTATGATCTAGTTACTTTTAGGGATGTTTTCATTAGTTTTTATGCTAAATTCACATTTCTGGACTTTACTATGAGTTTATGTGTTTTTCTGTGATTTCAGGTATTTTTTGGCTGAAATTGAGGGACCTGAGCAAAACTCTGATAGGAGGCTGACAAAGGACTGCCGATGCTGTTGGAATCTGACCTCCCTGCACCCAAAATAGATTTTATGGAGCTACAGAACTCCAAATGGCGCTCTCTTAACGGTGTTGGAAAGTAGACATCCAGAGCTTTCCAGAAATATCTAATAGTCCATATTTTATTCGAGATTTTGGCGATGTAAACTGGCGCTCAACGCCAGTTCCATGCTGCATTCTGGAGTCAAACGCCAGAAACACGTCACGAACCAGAGTTGAACGCCCAAAACACGTTACAACTTGGCGTTCAACTCCAAGAGAAGCCTCAACTCGTAGATAGATCAAGCTCAGCCCAAGCACACACCAAGTGGGCCTCGGAAGTGAATTTATGCATCAATTACTTACCTCTGTAAACACTAGTAGCTAGTTTAGTATAAATAGAAATTTTCACTAGTTTATTATAAATCTTTTGATTGTATTATTCAATCTTTGGGGGGGGACGTTTAGTTCTTAGATCTGGGGGCTGGCCATTCGTCCATGCCTGGACCTTTCACTTATGTATTTTCAACGATGGAGTTTCTACACACCATAGATTAAGGGTGTGGAGCTCTGCTGTACCTCAAGTTTTAATGCAATTACTACTATCTTCTATCCAATTCGATTTATTCCTGTCCTAAGATATTCGTTGCACTTCAACTTGATGAATGTGATGATCCGTGACACTCATCATCATTCTCACCTATAAACACGCGTGACTAACAACCACTTCCGTTCTACCTTAGGCCGGGCGCATATCTCTTGGATTCCTTGATCAAAATCTTCGTGGTATAAGCTATAATTGATGGCGGCATTCATGGGAATCCAGAAAGTATAACCTTGTCTGTGGTATTCCGAGTAGGATTCCGGGATTGAATGATTGTGACGAGCTTCAAACTCCTGAAGGCTGGGCGTTAGTGACAGACGCAAAAGAATCACTGGATTCTATTCCAACCTGATTGAGAGCCGACAGATGATTAGCTGTGCTCTGACAGAGCATTTGGACCATTTTCACTGAGAGGATGGGATGTAGCCATTGACAACGGTGATGCCCTACATACAGCTTGCCATGGAAAGGAGTGATGAAAAACTAGAAGGAAGAAGTAGGAAAGCAGAGATTCAGAAGGAACACAGCACCTCCATACACCTATCTGAAATTCCCACCATTGAATTACATGAGTAACTTTATCTTTATTTTTGGTTTATTTTATTATCTTTATTTAAACCAATAATCTCTTAATCCATTTAAATCCGCCTGACTGGGATTTACAAGATAACCATAGCTTGCTTCATACCAACAATCTTTGTGGGATCGACCCTTACTCACGTAAGGTATTACTTGGACGACCTAGTACACTTGCTGGTTAGTTGTGCGAAATTATGACAAAGTGAGATTCATGTTTGAGAGCACCAAATCTTTGGAGCCATTGTTGATGATCACAATTTCGTCCACCAAGTTTTTGGCGCCGTTGCCGGGGAATGTTCAAATTACAATTACGTGCAACCACAGCGCCAAGTTTTTTTGATCCGGCAACAGCACCAAGTTTTTGGCGCCGTTTCCGGGGATTGTTCGAGTTTGGACAACTAACGGTTCATCTTGTTGCTCAGATTAGGTAATTTTCTTTTCAAAAAGTTTTCAAAAATCTTTCAAAAAAAATCTCTTTATTTTCGTTTTTCTAAAGAATATTTTCGAAAAATTTATTAAGAAAATACAAAAAATCATAAAATCATAAAAATAAAAAATATTTTTTGTTTCTTGTTTGAGTCTTGAGTCAATTTTTAAGTTTGGTGTCAATTGCATGTTTTAAAATTATTATGCATTTTTCGAAAAATTCATGTATTCATGGTGTTCTTCATGATCTTCAAGTTGTTCTTGGTAAATCTTCTTGTTTGATCTTGATGTTTTCTTGTTTTGTGTCTTTTATTATTTTTCATATGCATTTTTGCGTTCATAGTATCCATGCATTAAAGAATTCTAAGTTTGGTGTCTTGCATGTTTTCTTTGCATAAAATATTTTTCAAAAATATGTTCTTGATGTTCATCATGATCTTTAAAGTGTTCTTGGTGTTCATCTTGACATTCATAGTGTTCTTGCATGCATCATGAGTTTTGATTCATAATTTTCATATTGTGAGTCATTTTTGTTGTTTTTCTCTCTCATCATTAAAAATTCAAAAATAAAAAAATATATTTTCCTTATTTCTCTCCTAATTTTCGAAAATTTGAGTTGACTTAGTCAAAAAATTTTAAAATTAGTTGTTTTTTACAAGTCAAGTCAAATTTTCAATTTTAAAAATCTTATCTTTTCAAAATCTTTTTCAAAAATCATATCTTTTCAATTTTATCTTTGTTTTTCGAAAATTTTCAAAAAAAATATTTTTCAAAATTTTTCAAAATCTTTTTCTTATCTTTTACATCATATTTTCGAAAAAATAATCAATAATTAATGTTTTGATTAAAAAATTTGAAGTTTGTTACTTTCTTGTTAAGAAAGGTCCAATCTTTAAATTCTAGAATCTTATCTTTTAGTTTCTTGTTAGTTAAGTAATTAATTTTAATTTTAAAAATTTTAAATCTTTTTCAACCATATCTTTTTATCATATCTTTTTATCTTATCCCTCTATCATATCTTTTTCAAAATTTTATCTTTTTCAAAAATTTGATTTCAAAATATCTTATCTAACTTCTTATCTTCTTATCTTTTCAAATTTGACTTTAATATCTTTTTCAACTAACTATTTGACTTTTTGTTTGTTTCTTATCTTTTTCAAAACCACCTAACTACTTTTCCCTCTTTAATTTTCAAAAATATCTCATCTCTTTTTCAAAAATTCTTCTTAATTGTTTTAAATTTTAATTTTAATTATATCTTATCTTTAATTTTCGAAAATCACTAACTACTTTTTCAAAATTATTGTCGAATTCTCTCTCTCTTCTCTTCTTCTATTTATTTATTTATTTACTAACACTTCTCTTCACCTCTCTTCATCTTCAATCACTGCCTCTATCCTCACCCTTGTGATTGGATTCTCCACTCTTATTCCTTTCTTCTTCTACTAATAATAAGGATCCTCTTTGCCCAGATATAGAGGATTCCTCTTCCTTTTTCTTTTTCTCTTCTCTTTCATATGAGCAGGAATAAGGAAAAAGGCATCTTTGTTGAAGCTGATCCAGAACCTGAAAGGACTCTGAAAAGAAAACTAATCCAGAGGCAACCTTTCTAAAATTTTCGAACAAGAGAAGGAGATGGCAGTCGAACCTAACAACAATAATGCAAGGAGGATGCTTGGTGATTTCACTAAACCAACGTTCAAGTTTGATGGAAGAAGCATCTCAATTCCTGCCATTGGAGCAAACAATTTTGAGCTGAAACCTCAATTAGTTGCTTTAATGCAACAGAACTGCAAGTTTCATAGACTTTCATCTGAAGATCCTTATCAGTTTTTAACTGAGTTCTTGCAGATTTGTGAGACTGTTAAGTCAAATGGAGTAGATCCTGAAGTCTACAGGCTCATGCTTTTCCCTTTTGCTGTAAGAGACAAAGCTAGAACATGGTTGAACTCACAACCTAAAGATAGCCTGGACTCTTGGGATAAGCTGGTCACGGCCTTCTTGGATAAATTCTTTCCTCCTCAAAAGTTGAGCAAGCTTAGAGTGGATGTTCAGACCTTCAAGCAAAAAGATGGTGAATCCCTCTACGAAGCTTGGGAAAGATACAAGCAGATGACCAAAAAGTGTCCTTCTAACATGTTTTCAGAATGGACCATATTAGATATATTCTATTATGGTCTATCCGAGTTTTCCAAAATGTCATTGGACCATTCTGCAAGTGGATCCATTCACTTAAAGAAAACGCCTGTAGAAGCTCAATAACTTATTGACATGGATGCAAATAACCAATTCATGTACACGTCTGAGAGGAATTTCGTGAATAATGGGACGCCTCAGAGGAAGGGAGTTCTTGAAATTGA
Organism: Arachis hypogaea; assembly: GCF_003086295.3. Taxonomy (NCBI): domain Eukaryota; kingdom Viridiplantae; phylum Streptophyta; class Magnoliopsida; order Fabales; family Fabaceae; genus Arachis; species Arachis hypogaea. The sequence goes on from NC_092038.1 coordinate 114,619,612, forward strand.
TGCTCTGAATGCCATATTAGCTCAGAATAAAGTGTTAACTTAGCAAGTCAACATGATTTCTCAAAGTCTGAATGGATGGCAAAATGCATCCAACAGTACTAAAGAGGTAGCTTCTGAAGAAGCTTATGATCCTGAGAACCCTGCAATAGCAGAGGTAAATTACATGGGTGAACCTTATGGAAACACCTATAATTCATCATGGAGAAATCATCCAAATTTCTCATGGAAGGATCAACAAAAGCCTCAACAAGGCTTTAATAATGGTGGAAGAAACAGGCTAAGCAATAACAAGCCTTTTCCATCATCTTCTCAGCAACAGACAGAGAATTCTGAGCAGAGCCCCTCTAATTTAGCAAATTTAGTCTCTGATCTGTCTAAGGCTACTTTAAGTTTCATGAGTGAAACAAGATCCTCCATCAGAAATTTGGAGGCACAAGTGGGCCAGCTGAGTAAGAAAGTCACTGAAACTCCTCCCAGTATTCTCCCAAGCAATACAGAAGAAAATCCAAAAGGAGAGTGCAAGGCCATTGATGTAATCAATATAGCCGAATGCACAAGGGAGGAGAAGGACGAAAATCCTAGTGAGGAAGACCTCCTGGGACGTCTCTCAAACAAGAAGGAGTTCCCTAGAGACCATAGAGATTCCACTAAATCTCCTTCTGCCATTCATGAGCTCTGAAGACTATTCTTCCTCAAAAGAGGATAAAGATGTGACTGGAGAGCAAGTTGCTCAATATCTAGGAGCCATCATGAAGCGGAATGCCAAGTTGTTTGGTAATGAGAATTGGGAAGGTGAACCTCCGTTGCTCATTAGTGAACTAGATACATGGGTTCAGAAAACTTTACCTCAAAAGAGACAAGATCCTGGTAAATTCTTAATACCCTGTACCATAGGCACCATGACCTTTAACAAGGCTCTGTGTGATCTAGGGTCAGGCATAAACCTTATGCCACTCTCTGTAATGGAGAAACTGGGGATCATTGAGGTACAGCCTGCCTTATTCTCATTACAATTGGCAGACAAGTCAGTAAGACAAGCCTATGGATTAGTAGAGGACGTGTTGGTAAAGGTTAAAAGCCTTTACATTCCTGCTGATTTCATAATCTTAGACACTAGGAAGGAGGAGGATGAATGCATCATCCTTGGAAGACCTTTCCTAGCCACAGCAGAAGCTGTGATAGACGTTAACAGAGGAGAATTAGTCCTTCAATTGAATGGGGACTACCTTATGTTTAAGGCACACGGCTATCCTTCTGTAACAAGGGAGAGTAAGCATGTAGAGCTTCTCTCAGTACAGAGTCAAACAGAGCCCCCCACAATCAAACTCTAAGTTTGGTGTTGGAAGGCCACAACCAAACTTTAAGTTTGGTGTTGAACCCCCATATCCAAACTCTAAGTTTAGTGTTGGGGAGTCCACAACATTGACCTGATCACCTTTGTGGCTCCAAGAGAGCCTACTGTCAAGCTAGTGACACTAAAAGAGCGCTTGTTGGAAGGCAACCCAATTTTTATTTATCTAATTTTATTTTATTTTCATTGTTCTTTTATGTTTTATTAGGTTCATGATCATGTGGAGTCACAAAAAAATATTAAAATTAAAAACAGAATAAAAAACAGCAGAAGAAAAATCACACCCTGGAGGAAGGACTTACTGGCGTTTAAACGCCAGTAAGGAGCATCTGGCTGGTGTTCAATGCCAGAACAGAGCATGGATCCGGCGCTGAACGCCAGAAATAAGCAACATCCTGGCGTTTAAACGCCAGGAATATGCCCTGAGGAAAGCTGGCGCTGAACGCCAGTAACAAGCATGGAGCTACCGTTCAACGCCAGAAACATGCTACACATGGGCATTGAACGCCCAAAACATGCATCACTTCGGCGTTTAAACGCCAGAATGGTATGCTAAGGCATTTTACATGCCTAATTGGTGCAGGGATGTAAATCCTTGACACCTCAGGATCTGTAGACCCCACAGGATCCCCACCTAACATATTCTCACCTTACCTCCTAATTAATCCTATAACACACTTTTCCAAAAACCCTTCACCAATCACCTCAATCTCTCTTCCCAATTACCCCTTTCACCACTCACATCCATCCACTCTTCCCCATAAACCCCACCTACCTTCAAAATTCAAAAATCTTTCCCACCCAAACCCACCCTAAATGGCCGAACCTACCCTCTCTCCTATCCCTATATAAACCCCTCCATTCTCCTTAATTTTCACACAACACAAACCTCTCTTCTCCTTCTTGGCCGAATACACCTCTCCCCCTCTCCTCCATATTTTCTTCTTCTTCTTCTTTTTTTCTTTCTTCTCTTGCTCGAGGGCGAGCAATATTTTAAGTTTGGTGTGGTAAAAGCATAAGCTTTTTGTTTTTCCATTACCATTGATGGCACCTAAGGCCGGAGAATCCTCTAGAAAAGGGAAAGGGAAGACAAAAGCTTCCACCTCCGAGTCATGGGAGATGGAAAGATTCATCTCCAAAGCCCATCAAGACCACTTCTATGATATTGTGGCCAAGAAGAAGGTGATCCCTGAGGTCCCTTTCAAGCTTAAGAAACATGATTATCCGGAGATCCGACATGAGATCCAAAGAAGAAGTTGGGAAGTTCTAACCAACCCCATTCAACAAGTCGGGATCTTAATGGTTCAAGAGTTCTATGCCAATGCATGGATCACTAGGAACCATGATCAAAGTGTGAACTCGAATCCAAAGAATTATCTTACAATGGTTCGGGGGAAATACTTAGATTTTAGTCCGGAAAATGTGAGGTTGGCATTCAACTTACCCATGATGCAAGGAGATGCACGCCCCTATACTAGAAGGGTCAACTTTAATCAAAGGTTGGACCAAGTCCTTATGGACATATGTGTGGAAGGAGCTCAATGGAAAAGAGACTCCAAAGGCAAGCCGGTTCAACTAAGAAGACTAGACCTCAAGCCTGTGGCTAGAGGATGGTTGGAGTTCATTCAACGCTCCATCATCCCCACTAGCAACCGATCTGAAGTTACTGTGGATCGGGCCATCATGATTCATAGCATCATGATTGGAGAGGAAGTAGAAGTTCATGAAGTCATCTCCCATGAATTCTACAAAATAGCCGATAAGTCCTCTACTTTGGCAAGGCTAGCTTTTCCTCATCTTATTTGCCATCTATGTTACTCAGCTGGAGTTATCATAGAAGGAGACATCCTCATTGAAGATGACAAGCCCATCACTAAGAAAAGGATGGAGCAAACAAGAGAGCCCACTCATGGAACCCAAGAGACGCATGAGGAAGCTCATCACCAAGAAATCCCGGAGATGCCTCAAGGGATGCACTTTCCTCCCAACAACTATTGGGAACAACTCAACACTTCCTTAGAAGATTTGAGTTACAATGTGGAACAATTAAGGGTGGAACATCAAGAGCACTCCATCATTCTCCATGAAATAAGAGAAGATCAAAGAGCAATGAGGGAGGAGCAACAAAGGCAAGGAAGGGACATAGAAGAGCTTAAGGACATCATTGGTCCTTCAAGAAGAAGACGCCACTAAGGTGGACTCATTCCTTGTTATTATTTTTTTCTATTTTTCGGTTTTTATGCTATTATGTCATCTATATTTGTGTCTCTACTTCATGATCATTAGTGTTTAGTAACTATATCTTAAAGTTATAAATAAATTCCATGAATCCTTCACCTCTCTTAAAAGAAAAATGTTTCTAATTCAAAAGAACAAGAAGTACACGATTTTTGAATTTATCCTTGAATTTAGTTTAATTATATTGATGTGGTGACAATACTTTTTGTTTTCTGAATGAATGATTGAACAGTGCATATTTTTGATCTTGTTGTTTATGAATGTTAAAATTGTTGGCTTTTGAAAGAATGATGAATAAAGAAAAATGTTATTGACAATCTGAAAAATCATGAAATTGATTCTTGAAGCAAGAAAAAGCAGTGAAAAAGCAAAAGGCAAGCAGAAAAATCCAATAGTCCTTAAAACCAAAAGGCAAGGGTAAAAAGGATCCAAGGCTTTGAGCATCAATGGATAAGAGGGCCCAAGGAAATAAAATCCAGGCTTAAGCGGCTAAATCAAGCTGTCCCTGACCATGTGCTTGTGGCATGCAGGTCCAAGTGAAAAGCTTGAGACTAAGTGGTTAAAGTCTTGATCCAAAGCAAAAAGAGTGTGCTTAAGAGCTCTGGACACCTCTAACTGGGGACTCTAAGCAAAGCTGAGTCACAATCTGAAAAGGTTCACCCAGTCATGTGTCTGTGGCATTTATGTATCCGGTGGTAATACTGGAAAACAAAATGTTTAGGGTCACGGCCAAGACTCATAATAGTAGCTGTGTTCAAGAATCAACAAACATAACTAGGAGAATCAATAACACTATCTGAAATTCTAAGTTCCTATAGATGCCAATCATTCTAAACTTCAAAGGAGAAAGTGAGATGCTAAAACTGTTCAGAAGCAAAAAGCTACAAGTCCTGCCCATCTAATTAGAATTAATATTCATTGATATTTTGGGATTTATAGTATATTCTATTCTTTTTATCCTAATTGATTTTCAGTTGCTTGGGGACAAGCAACAATTTAAGTTTGGTGTTGTGATGAGCGGATAATTTATACGCTTTTTGGCATTGTTTTTAGGTAGTTTTTAGTATGATCTAGTTACTTTTAGGGATGTTTTCATTAGTTTTATGCTAAATTCACATTTCTGGACTTTACTATGAGTTTGTGTATTTTTCTGTGATTTCAGGTATTTTTTGGCTGAAATTGAGGGACCTAAGCAAAACTCTGATAGGAGGCTGACAAAGGACTGATGATGTTGTTGGAATCTGACCTCCCTGCACCCGAAATGAATTTTCTGGAGCTACAGAACTTCAAATGGCGCGCTCTCAATGGTGTTGGAAGGTAGACATCCAGAGCTTTCCAGCAATATATAATAGTCCATACTTTATTCGAGATTTGATGACGTAAACTGGCGCTCAACGCCAGTTCCATGCTGCATTCTGGAGTCAAACGCCAGAAACACGTCACGAACCAGAGTTGAACGCCCAAAACACGTTACAACTTGGCGTTCAACTCCAAGAGAAGCCTCAACTCGTAGATAGATCAAGCTCAGCCCAAGCACACACCAAGTGGGCCTCGGAAGTGAATTTATGCATCAATTACTTACCTCTGTAAACCCTAGTAGCTAGTTTAGTATATATAGAACTTTTCACTAGTTTATTATAAATCTTTTGATTGTATTATTCAATCTTTGTGGGGGGGGGGGGACGTTTAGTTCTTAGATCTGGGGGCTGGCCATTCGGCCATGCCTGGACCTTTCACTTATGTATTTTCAACGGTGGAGTTTCTACACACCATAGATTAAGGGTGTGGAGCTCTGCTGTACCTCAAGTTTTAATGCAATTACTACTATCTTCTATCCAATTCGATTTATTCCTGTTCTAAGATATTCGTTGCACTTCAACTTGATGAATGTGATGATCCGTGACACTCATCATCATTCTCACCTATGAACGCGCGTGACTGACAACCACTTCCGTTCTACCTTAGGCCGAGCGCATATCTCTTGGATTCCTTGATCAGAATCTTCGTGGTATAAGCTAGAATTGATGGCGGCATTCATGGGAATCCGGAAAGTCTAACCTTGTCTGTGGTATTCCGAGTAGGATTCCGGGATTGAATGACTGTGACGAGCTTCAAACTCCTGAAGGCTGGGCATTAGTGACAGACGCAAAAGAATCACTGGATTCTATTCCAACCTGATTGAGAACCGACAGATGATTAGCTGTGCTCTGACAGAGCATTTGGACCATTTTCACTGAGAGGATGGGATGTAGCCATTGACAATGGTGATGCCCTACATACAGCTTGCCATGGAAAGGAGTGATGAAAAACTAGAAGGAAGAAGTAGGAAAGCAGAGATTCAGAAGGAACACAGCACCTCCATACACCTATTTGAAATTCCCACCATTGAATTACATGAGTAACTTTATCTTTATTTTCTGTTTATTTTATTTTCTTTATTTAAACCAATAATCTCTTAATCCATTTAAATCCGCCTGACTGGGATTTACAAGATGACCATAGCTTGCTTTATACCAATAATCTCTGTGGGATCGACCCTTACTTACGTAAGGTATTACTTGGACGACCCAGTGCACTTGCTGGTTAGTTGTGCGGAATTGTGACAAAGTGAGATTCACGTTTCAGAGCAGCAAATCTTTGGAGCCATTGTTGATGATCACAATTTCGTCCACCAGTAGTCCAATAACTAAATGAGAGATTGGCAGGTCGATCCAGATTCCTAGCAGGATCAGCCCTGAAATCACTTCCCCTCTACTCTATCCTAAGGAAGGACAAACAATTCGAGTGGACCCCAAAATGCGAATAGGCCTTCCGAGATTTCAAAGCCATCTTGAGACAACCACCTATACTCGCTCGACCTATAAAATGAGAAGAGCTAGTCCTATACCTAGCAATAGCAAGTCGGGCCACAGCATCAGCCTTGGTACGGAAAGAATAGAAAGGACAACAACCTATCTGTTTCATCAGCAAAGCCTTATAGGGGGCAAAACTGAACTATCAAAAGATAGAAAAGTTTGCCTATGCCCTTATCCTTACGTCTTGGAGACTCCGATCTTACTTCCAGGCTCACACCATCAGAGTCTGCACGAACCAGCCAATGAAACACATCTTGCAAAAAAGGGACTTAGCATGTCGGATGCTACAATGGGCAACGGAGCTATTTGAATTTGACCTAAAGTACGAGGCTCGGACAGCAATCAAGTCGCAATACCTCGCTGACTTTGTCGCCGAATTTACTAAAAGCCTAGAAGATCCGACCACATGGAGCCTATACGTAGACGGGTCATCAATAAAGCAGGAAGTGGGGCTAGGATCATTCTAGAAAGTGACCAAGGAACTCAGATAGCGATGTCCTTAGGGTTCGACTTTCATGCCTCTAATAACCAAGTAGAGTATGAAGCCTTACTCGCTAGCCTGAAGCTGGCTAAAGAAGTGGGGACTGAAAAGCTGGTAGTGTTCAGTGATTCACATGTAATAACTTAACAAATTAACGAAACCTACCAAGCCAAAGACCCCACTATAAAGAAGCATTTGGAAGAAACCCGAGAACAACTGGCGCACTTCGTGAAGAGCAACATTCGACACATAACCTGGGAATTTAACGCTCGGGCTGATGTTCTCTCAAAATTAGCCAGCACCAAGTCAGGGGGCAATAATAGGAGTCTCATCTAAGAGACCCTACAAAAGCCATCAATTTCAAAATAGGAGGACAATTCGAAACCAGAGACGTTAGCCATATCCAATCAAAATTTAGGGTGGATGACTCCCAGAGTCAACTACCTCAAATTTGACATACTTCCTGAGAAAAAAAAGCCAGAAGACTTATCAAAGAGGCACAAAGCTACATGCTAGTCCACAATATTTTATACAAAAGAGGAATCTCAACACTCCCTCTTAAAGTGTGTACCAACTTTCATGTCGCTCCACCCGAGGAGCTAATTAGTGTGACCTCACCATGGTCATTTGCGAAATGGGGTCTCAATCTACTCAGGCCATTCCCACAATCTCCAGGACAAGTCAAATACCTTATAATAGGCATTTACTACTTCACTAAGTGGATCGAGGCAGAGCCCTTAGCAACCATCACTGCCCAAAGAAGTCAGAAATTTTTATACAAGAATATTGTCACAACGTTCGGAGTCCCACACTCCACCTTCTGAAACTTGGTGACTGACTTAAAAATCAAACACCAGTTTACTACATTAAAACATCCCCAGGCCAATGGACAGGCTGAAGCAGCCAACAAAGTCATACTGGCCGGGTTGAAACACCGACTACAAGATGCAATGGGGGATTGGGCTAACGAGCTCCCTCAAGTCTTGTGGGCATATCGGGCTACCCCACACTCGACAACAGGAGAATCACCCTTCCAACTTGCTTATGGAATGGAGGTCATGATTCCAATAGAAGTTACCGAAGAATCACCTAGGGTAGTATTCTACAATGAAGGAGCCAACACTCAAGCACAAAAAGAAGAGCTCGACCTCCTCCCAGAAGTCTGAGAAAGAGCTCGAATTAGGGAGGAAACTCTAAAGCAAATGATGGCTCCAAGATATAACCAAAAGGTGGTCAAAAGGAACTTCAGCACTAAGGACTTCATCCTGATCCAGAATGGCATCAGGGTGCAAAAGTCAAGAAAAGGAAAGCTGGCCGCTAATTGGAAAGCAAACCTTGTGCAGAGGTGTACTCTTTTTCCCAATTTTAGGGTATTTAATGAGGCACCAGCACAAGGGCCAGGGCTACCCAAGCCCCCAGATTTCTGTAAAGAAGCTCTCTACTTTCTAATAAAAGACATATCTTATTTTCTCCATCTCTACTCCTTTAAAAGTTTCCTGTCTGAAGACGCATTACTTTAAGCTCGACAAACCGTAAAAATCATTGTCCGACCTAAAAAAGGTCGGCAAGATAAAGCGACAAGGTCCAAATTAATGTAAGAAGTTACATAAACAACTCGTATAAAGCAATCTCAATTAGATCGGATAAAAAACAAGCAGTAAAAGTAACTTACTAAAGGCCGACTACTTGAGGTCAGACCCATGAAAGGAAATTCAGCGACTTAACAAACAAAAGGGTAAACAAAAAATCTAGCTTCATAAAAAGTAAAAAGGTTTTAATCAAGCACTATTTATAAAAGTTGCAAATGATAAACGATAACAAAGAGTTCAAAACGAATACTAACTAATACAAAATTAAAGTGTTAAAGACCTACAAATCGGACCATCTCAAAAAGATAAACTGAAGGAAAATCAAAGGGGGTTGAGGTTCTTGCCCGTCACAGCATCCTTGGCTGGGGAAGATTGTGGAAGAACAGTGACTGGAACAGCTTCGATGATATCAGGAGTTAAAGGAGAAGCCTCCACATTGATGACATTGGGCTGAGGCTCAGCTCGGACCTTGGAAACAGAAGGAGCCTGACCAGCCTTGGGGCCAGAAACGGGCACCTCCTTATCCTCATCTGGAGCTGGAATAATCTTCCCATCCATAACAACATTGTCTGTACTAAACAAAGAGAGGTCAAGGTCAGGGACTAGGACCCAAACTTGGGCCTTCAAATTTCCATACATTTCAACCATACCCCCGACCACATGCTCTTGAAGTTTGACATAATCGTCCCGGGCTGCCTTCAGATCCTCCCGCATATTGATCAACTACCTATAAATCTGATAATAATTCTCCTCGGCATTTTTCTTAATCTCCTCCGTCAGTAATGACACTGCCTCAGCCTTGGCTACTCGGGAACGAGCCTTCTCCAAGTCCAACTCCAACTTGGCATTCTTCCCCTCCCACTCAGCCTTCAAACCATTCAACCTCTCCACATCAGCTCAAGCAGAGTTTAAAAAGGCCTGAAAAGCATGAAGGGGTGACTTTTTTAGCTCCTTAGCCAAAGCAATATTCACCCTCCCATGCAAATGCAGTTGCAAGTCATGTGCTGGAGGTGGTTCAAAATAGACACATCATCCAATAATATCTGGCTGTTAGATAGAATGTGCTTCTTGCTCCAAGCAAAGCTGTTAAAATCTTTGTCATTAATACCTAACTCCCCAGTGGTCTTTTGCCTCTTGGGGGTTGGCTCAGAAGGAGATGAGGATGACGGAACACCTGAACTTTCTAACGGATGGTCAGGAGAGACTAAGTGGACAGAGGGTGCTGGAATGACCTTCTTCTAAATTGTTGGACCGGAACTCAGTTTCTTTGGAGGAGGTCGGAAGAAGAGTCCTGGGTTTCTTGGCTTTGGAGATTGCGAGCAGCAACTGACTTCTTCGTATTACGCAAGAATCTCATCAAGGAAGATTCTGAAGCCATGTCTGAAAAAGAGCACGAAGACACAAATTATCATCACAAACATATAGCACTAAGATAATGAGAAAAGTTAGAGGTCAGAGAACTACCCAACTCGGACCAAAGAAGACTGGGGTCCCCTAAGAATCTCTTCATGTCCACGTGAGGAGCTCAACCCCAGCACTCTTCCAAAACACCGACAAAGGCTCGTTCGATCTCACCTAAGCTATCTATGCTATACTTTGTCACTACAAGGTTCTCTTGCCAAAAAAGAGGGAAGGAAGGTTCATCACTCTCATCTAGAAAGAAAGGTCAGACATCCTCTATTGCCTGAACCTTGAAGTAATGGTTCTTGAAGTCATGAAAGGACTCGTCAAAAATGGAAAAGACCTTCTTACCCTGAACAGCACGGAAAGAGACCCAAGAAGCCTTCTCTTTCTGCGACCCAGGCTTAGTCAAGACAAACAAATAAAGAAAAAGGCTAACAAAACTCGTCACAGTACTCCCTATCCACTATAGTTACACAAGAAAGGACCACAGTATCTACCCAGTTACGAAGGCCATGAGGGACTTTAGTGAACATTTTCATTAGAACAGAACGAGACATATAGCTACACCTACAAACAACCCGGACAGGGGCAAAGAAGTTGGGTAAACCCAAAAACTCGAAGACAGCCTATCTTTTAAAAAATATGTTCAACCAAAAGGTGCCCCTCCCATGCAACGTCATAGCATCACAGTGACACCTTTGGGGGCAACACAGACGCAAACAACCAAACAAACCAATCATAACCCCTCAAGTTCACAGAAAGCCAAAGTAAAGTAAAAGGGACTTTTTTACAAAGCAATAATCAAGCAAAAATGGAATTTTCAAGAAACAGCAAGATAAAGTAAGAAATTTTTCAAGAGATGCAGTGAATTATCATCAAAAACAAAATCAACAAAACCACTACCAACATTCACCAAAATTATTCAAGGCAACAACTAAACAAGTGAAAAATGCGAAAACCATTAAAACACCAACCTGAATGGAAGATAAAAAAGAAGGGAGCGTCAAACAGCAGTAACGCGAACATTCCTCCCCAAGAAGGAAGCCTTTGGGAAACCCAAGAAAGAGAAAATATTGGAAGCGAGGATGATCAAAAAGCAATGGAGAAAAGTTCTCTCACAAAGGGAAAATGAAGAGAGAAAGTCGCAGAAAGGGAGAAAAGAAGAAGAAGAAGAGAATCCACAAAGCTTTTATAAGAAAGCAAGGAATAACGGGCCCCAATAACTGAGCTTTAAATTGTGCACGAAGATCAAGGAAACTATCGCGCCAATTCAACCCCTCATTTAAAATGGGGCAACGTTTAAGTTTTCAAACCAGTAACTGTAGACCGGCTACCTGATCTCTGCAGAAAGAAGCGTCTGACGTCTCCGACAAAAGCCACAAAATGCTTGAGCACGACTTACAAAAAAAGATCGAGACTCAAGAAGGGGTACTGTTCATACCCTGGTCCAAACATAAAGTCAGGCCTAATAAGGATGAAAGGACCAACCTTGGAAGGTAGCCTCTCATCCCCTACCCAACCTCTTTGAAGAGGTCGGACACCACCTAAGGAGTCCAACTCCACTTACCCAACACGACAAGGTCACCGCTTCTAGAAAGCAGTGACTAAATCCCTATCTCCACCTAAAAGATAGACTCCGACAAACTTCTAAGATATAAGATAAGATGGAACTACCGCTACCAAGGAGGTGATCCAACTTCACGTTCTACTATACTAAAAACATGCCTAAAGCCCTTACTAACTTAAGTATCGGAGTCTCTTGCAAGTACCACCCCCACTTCCTCATGAAGAACTCAGACAGGTGGCAGCTTGGCAATAAACAAGTCAGTCACTACCCTTCAAAGGGATCTGAACCTCAGGTTCAGACCCAAATTAGCATTTCAGGTAACCCACGAAACAGATATATATTGTAAATCCCGTAAAATTAGCGAATAATTAATCAATAAATTAAATTTTAATAAAGAAAATTAGAAATGTAAATTTTATATTAAAATAGAAAAGAGATAATTAAAACAAGAATTTTGACACTAATTTCAAATAATTTGGCCCAAGATTGGGCCAAACAGGACGAACCGATCGAACCGGACCCAAACTGGGCCTATGGGCCCAACCAACTCCTTTAAATTAATGAGCATCAGCTCATTCTTATTCTTCCTCGATGAGGAACCCGTGGATCATTCAAGGAAAAGGGGAAAGGTTCCAAACCCTCACCTACATAATCAAACTACCGTAACTTTTGATCTGGAGCTCCGATCGCCACACCATTTGTAGCCACGCGACTGCAACGTTGAGCTCTACAAAGCGTAATGCATTATAAGGTAAGGAAGTCACGTTTTCTTCCTCAATTTCCTCATTTCCAGTTTCGAAAATTGGTGGGCCAAAATGTTGAAAATTGTTTAATTTCAGTATTTAGGTTCAAATTAGCTTGAGAGAAACGTTCAACCTTGCTTCTTTGGTTGCTTGTGTAAGATGAGAATTCTAGAACCTTAGCTAATTCCTTAGTTGAGTATATTAGGTATTGAATTTTGGGTATGAATGTGTCATATATGTGAATTAGGTTGGTGTGTATATAAATTGGAGCTTAATTTTATACATTGGTAGCTTGGAGGAGTTTGGGTGCCATTACTTTGGGGATTTTAGATCCATGGAGCTGTCTTTGGTGCCCCTTTGGTGGTGTTTCAGATTATACGTAGAAATCGACTAAGGTATGGTTTAGGTTTCACGTATTTAATATATAACGTTCTGTGAAAACTTAGCCTAGATGACCATAAGATAAGAATGAATATATGTGTATGTTGAATGGTTTAGTGCCTTGATGATAATTGTGAACTAGGTTGAGAATTGGGTGTTATTGGATATTGGGTATGGAAAATGGACTGCTAAATGATGCTATGATGATAATTTCCATGTTGATAATAATGAATATGTATAGGTAATGACTTATTGATGTTCTTATTGATATAAGTGTGAAGTTCATGTACTAGAGTTGTTGAAATTGGAGTTTAATGGGTGGTAGAAGGATGTGAAGTGATGGGCTGTGATATTGCTTGAGTTGGTCCAGAATTTAAGCATGATATGTTGCTTTTGAAAGGTGGCTTGATAAAAATTTGAGGTTTGAGGTTTTGTGTAAAACTGATTTTTGGCCGAACTTCGATAAGCCATAACTTGGCTCCCAGACTCCCAAATGGTTTCAAACTTGTTTCATATGAAAATTGGGTCCATGAAGTTTATGCCGTTCAGAGAACGGAAGAAAAATGTTTTGAAACGAAAAAGTTATACACATCAGAAGTTTGGTGGGGAAAATTAAAATTCTGCAGCACTTAACCAAATTTTCTTCTCTGTGGAATTTACGTATGCAAACCCTGCACGCAACGCGGCCAATCCATGCGGGTTTGGCATCTCGCGTATGCAAGCAGAAGTATGCGTACTTATGACTGCGCATCATGTTAGGTTTTTCTATGCTTTTTCATACATAAATTGATGATTAATGCTTAATTTTAGTGCTTTTGATTTTATAAACTTTGTATGAAATTAGTAGAAAAAGAAGCAATAATGCACAAATTAAGCTCAAAAGGAGAAAAGAGGAATTTTGGGGCACACTTTGAAGTCTGAGCACGCTTTGGAACCTTAGGCCACGCTTTTAAAAGCGTGGCTCATAATTTAACCAAGGAAGAGCGCTCTTTGGCGCAAAGCGCTATGCTCCTCGTTCAAGAGCGCCTGCTGTAACACCCTACCACATAGAGCTTTACGCTTAAGTCGTAAAATAGAGGTGGTGTGGTATTACGACCTCTAAAATAAAATGTATATATATAATAGCAGAAGAATTATAATATGCAAGGAGCCTTGAAGAATAGAGGAAATAAAAATCGCAAAATAAAAGCGCAACGCTCGAGAAACGAGTTAACTTGCGTGCTAAGAAAGCTACAGCTCTCAAGTGTAAAGTAATCTAAAACAGAAACAGAGACTCAAAGATACAAAATAACGACCTCCTAACTCAGCCCTTGAAGTCAATACTGGCTGGAGAATATTTACACATATATACATACATATCCAAAACCCAAAAGTACATATACATAATCCTGCCTCTCCATAAACCTCTAAGAGGATAAAAAAGAACAAGTTATGCGAAGAGAAAGCCAAGTATATATATATATATATATATATATATATATATATATATATATATATATATATATATATATATATATATATATATATATATAACAAAATAACCCAGTAACCACTCCGCTTCAAGAGTCCAAACGCCTAATGAGATGCCTCTCGACCTGCATCTGAAAAACAACAACATAGTATGGAATGAGAACCGGAGGTTCTCAGTATGGTAAAGGTGCCACACACATAATATATAAGGTCCTGGGAATGCCAGAGGCAATCCTAGAATGACGACACTCAAATTATAGAGCTTAAAGTATTAAACAGGAGCCATAAAAGGTGGTTTTCTAAGAATATTTAAACCTAACTTAACTTGATATTAAATCTGTCCCATACCGCCATTCTTCCATACATCCAACTCCATCATGCATTTTCACAAACAAATAGACAAATAAAGGCAAGCACAAGAAGGTTACAATTACTGCAGGTAACAAATACACATTTAACATGGCAAGTACATATAGGCACACCCAATTAAAGCACAAGTAAGTAATTCGAGTAATATACATATGATGCATGCCTGTCCTATGACTGATGAGGCTCATATGTCGGTTATCTAGCCAACCCGACAAGTCTGAATTGAACTTAGATTGTCCCTCGACGTGCATCCCCAAGAGTCAATGCATAGCTTTTTATCAAATAATCGATATTGCTCAATGGGGGTAACATTCCCAGGAATTTATATAGTGCCCGGTCACACTTACGTCGTAGGGTCAATAGAGTATCGAGTTTTTAACCTGGTACACGTGATGGCAAGCCACAGCACTTTATCCAGGGAACCTCATATCTCAGATCATTAAATCATTCAGGCCATTTTCATACATAGTCTTTCATCAGAACATCCAGTCAAGTATCATATATGACTTATCCATAACCTCTCATAATCAATTCATCACTTTTCAACTTCACTTCATCTTCAAGTTATCCTCATTTCCTAGCTTCATCTGATCATCAAGTTTAACACTATTATTCATGACCAATGGAATGAAAATAGAGGTTTAGAAGTTTGAAACACTATTTTAAAATATTAAAAATCAAGTTTGCTGAAATATGGCCTACGCGTACGCGTGGCTCATGCGTGCGCGTGGAAAAGTAAAATTGCAACTCGCGCACGCGTCCCTTTGTCATGTGTACGCGCGGGTGTAAACCTCATGTCACGCGTTCGCGTGAGTCACGCGTACGCGTGGACATGCTCGTTTACCCCTTACGCGCACGCATAGGACTCGTTGCATACGCATCTCCAAGATTCCACTCCACGCGCACGCGTGGGTCACGCGTACGCGTGACCTGGCGTACGTTCTTTAAAAAAAATAAAGCAGATGCATGAACGAAGTTGCAGCAGCAGGGTTGAAGAAGCAAAGTAACCAAAACCTATTTATAGCACCATTTATAGATTCAATCTTCCAACTGACATAACTCAATCATTTTAAATTATTTTTCTTCCGTTCTTCGAACGGCATAAACTTCACGAGTTCAAATTTCATTTAAAACAAGTTGAAATCAATTTGGGGTTCCAGAAGCCAAGTTATAGCCCGCCAAAGTTCAACACAAAAACCAATTTTTGTAAACTTTTAAAACCTCTTATTCATTAAAGTTTTCCATTTCATCCAATATCACACCTGTCAAAATCAAAACAATTGCCGGCAACAACCATTAACCAAGCGCTACACCATTCTATTAACCACTAGTCAATAACACTAGATAGTTTCATTTCTCAACAATTCTATTATACTTTCATTCAACATTCTTGTAAAAACAAAACCAGCAACTCAACCATATTCTTTTCCAACTTCATTATAAATAATAAACTTCATCACACAATCAAATTACCAATCACCCAACCAGCACCTATCAAGCATATTTACCAACAATTTGCTAAACATTCAATATACACCTGCAATCCAGCTTATCCCATGGTCATCTATCCTAAGTTTTCACAGAACATTATATTAAATGCAAGAAACCTAAACCATACCTTTGCCGATTCCTACGTAACGATCAAGGCACTTTAATTAAAATAAACATAGCCCTTCCAAAACAAACACAGCCCTTTAAATTCAATAAACACTAGGCTCAGCTTCCTCCAAGTTCCAATATTCACAATTTCAAGCTCCAATTATTTATTCACAACCTAATACACATTTATAACAGATATATACTCAATTTAATACTCAAAGCTCAAATTCAATGAAATTAAAATAGAATTATCGTATCCTCACCTTACCCAAGCTTCACATAAGCAAGAGTGAACGTGTTCCTCAAGCTAATTGGATCCTAAAACATCAGAAGTTAAGGAAATTCAACTTTCGTTCCTATATTTCGAAAATTGGGGGAAAAGAGTGGTTGAGAATATTTAAGGGCTTACCTATGAAATTGTTCTGATAGAAATGTAGAGCTCGACACGGTGGATGCGTGGCTACAAACGGTGCAGCGATCAGAGCTCGGACGAATGAGATACGGTGAATTGAAATCACCGTAAGGGTTCGACGTTTCTTTCATTCCTTCCCTAGAGCTGAATGCTTTCAATGTGCTTCAGCTTAAAATGAAGAGAAGATGGAGCGTGGGTTCACTTATAAGTTGGCCCGGTTGGGCCCACAGCCCGGTTTAGTCCCGATTCAACCGGTTCAGCCCGTTCGGTCCCATCTTGGACCGATTTTTTTTAAAGTAGTGCCAAAATTCTCTTTTCGATGAGCTCTATCCTAATTTGATATAATATTCACATTTCTAATCTTCCTTATTAAAAACTAATTTATTGACTAATTATCTACTAATTTACGGGATTTACACCTACGGTATTGAGGCTGGAAAATTCACCAGCGAGGCGTACGCATCGGTGTGACATTATGGATAGAACATGCGATTACGTGGATGAAGAAAAAGCGTGGAAGTGGCATTTTTTAGGGTCCACGCGTACGCGTGGGCGATGCGTGCGCGTGGAAGGGCGCTTTTTTTGCGAATGCTACGCTCTCAAAGAGAGCGCTGCAAGGGACGCGTACGCATGGGTGACGCGTACGCATCGATGGGCCAAATTGCTAAAGCACGCATACACGTGGGTGACGCGTACGCGTGGGTCCCCGAGCGCTACGCTCTCCTCAAAATGCTCTGCTCTCCTGGAAGCAGTCCCTTTGGTTTAATTTACATCATTCTGAGCCCATTTAAACAAGCAAGCAAGCCCATTTATATCACTCAATCAAGGCTATAAGAATCATCTAGATTTAGTTTTTATTTGATTGTAATTTGCTTTTAATTTTATTTCAATTTGCAATTTAGGAAAGCCTATATAAAGGCATCAGTTTCAATTCATTAGAGGGGCTGAAAAGAGTAGACGGCAGTAGGAGTAGGAGTAGGGTAGAAGGCTCTGGTAGAGAGCTCTCTTAGAGGATTAGAGACTCTAGAGAGCTCAGCGTAGAATTATAGTAGATACACTTTTATTTTTTGTAAATTTTACATTTTAACTTGTATTGAATTCAATTTTCTTTATGTAATTTAAATTTCTTGCACTTCTACCTTTCTGCCAATTTACTTCCTGCAATTTTACATTTCCGTTTGCTTTGAGCTGAGTTTACTTTTAATGCAATTTAAATTTTCTGCAAGTGTTCTTAGAACAATGATCAACTAAACCCCACTTCATTAGGGGAGGAGCTCTATTATATTTCACATGATTGAGTGAACTTCTTCTCCTCAATTCATTTGTGTAGCTATTAGATATCCTCTGTTTTGATTGAGATTCATTCACGCTGGAAGGGGGTTTGAATCTGTGAATGCTTGTGTGAGCCTCGGAAGGAGAATCATGGGCATTAGAATTGGGGCTCTATCCTTCACAATTCTCTTGACCAACACTATTCGGGTGGAATTGAGGTCTTGAGAATTTGTGTGGCTTATGAATGAGAGACACGCACTTAACCTCTTCTCATGACAATTGGATCAAGGAATTGGCAAGATTGATTATGATTAGGGAGATTGGATTGCCAAGGAATTGGGATCCAATCAATTTCAATCTGCCATAGAAGATACTCGCGACCTCATAACACTACCAACAATATCCTTGGAAAGAGAATTGAAAATCCAAGAAAGTACCACATTGTTGCTGCGTGTCCAAAGAGCAACATGCTGAGGATTGAACCATCAACAAAGCCAAGTTTATTCTTGACAGAAAGAGCGAGCTCCATGGAACAGCTCCAAGAATTATAGTTATCACTGGTTAGGGGTTGTGAGACAAGAACGAGTCCAGGACCATCAGCTTGATGGAGAAAATATGGATTGGTGAGATCATCTATGATGATGAAAGAATCATGCTAGAATCGTGGAAGAGAAGCACAAGAGGAAAAAAGGTTTCCCTGAAAATTGAAATTTTCTAGAAAAGTAAGAGAAAAAGAGGAAAGAGAAGTAGCGGAAGTGACTATTCCTCTAATACCATAATACCATATTGAAGGAAATGAAAAAGTGATTATTATTAACATTAACTTGGTGTTCATATATACAATAACTGGTATTACCAGTAAAAGCACTCAATTGACTTACAATAGCAAGTCATAACTAACTATATTCTATTTATCTAATTTAACAAACAGTAAGCTAAATATTATCATTAACCAAAAAGCTTTATCCTTTAATAAAATAAGATTTAAATATAAAAACAAGAACGATGCCATACTATATATTTATTTGACACTAATAAAGAAAATGCACAATTTTATTTATTTATCTCGATATACTTAAATTTTTAATTCTTAAAAAAGAATCTTTTTGTGTAAGGAGTTACAAAATAATTTTTCAATTCACATCATATTTTCATTAGTTAAGAAATTAACAGTAAAGATTATTCTTGGTATGATTACTGTTTGTACATAAATTTATTACCATATGTCTATCATATTGAAAATCTAAACTTAGATTCCTAGTTTGTTTGGACCGACTTAGTCCAAATAAGACAAAACGTCCTCATGTTTCAAAGAGACGAATTTTTTTATGATCGAATAGACTATAACTCGAGTATAATAATTCGAGTTCGACTGACTTAGATAGCAAGTAAGAAACATTTTTCTGCTACTTCGATTACCTGTGGTAGCACGAATTCCTACATTTTTGTACTGTTGTGCCAACAAGTGTACTGAGTCATCTAAGTAATACCTGAGTGAATCAAGGTCAATTCCACGAGAATTGTGGTTTGAAGCAAGCTATGGTTATCTTGTAGGTCTTAGTCAGGCAGATCAAAAAGTTGTTGGATATAGAATTGTATTAGGACATTTAGAATCAGCAATAGGAATATGTTGAAGGATTGGAGTTGCTTTGCCATTCTAAATTACTTCTTGTATTACTGTTTTCTCTGCTTGTGAGTGATCTTTTTCTAGAGCAGGTTGTATGTGATCAATTCCATGGGCCGTAGTCATTGATCTCCTCTACTACAGATTGAACGCCATTGGTCGTAGTCATCCAATCTGACGAAGGGTGAAGCGCTAGCAAGTCATTCTCCTGGCGATCCTACTCAAAGTACCACGGACAAGGTCGAATATTCCAAATCAGAGAACGCTGCTTCTTTGGATTCTAGCTTATACCACAGAGACCCTGATCTCCTCAAAAATTGGCTGAACTGGTGTCTCAAGAAGTCTCCAACAAAGTTGTGGATTAACCGTCTGAGAGATGTATAAACCTAGCTGTTGGCTCGTGCTTTCCAGTCACATATTCACACGAACCCAAGTAGACGAGGGTGTTTGTCAGGCATGTTTGTATTAGTGTGATGAACAAAGCTGATTGTTCGATCATCCTATTCACTACGATGAAGATCGGATATACATCTTAGAAACAGATCAAACACAGATCAGAGAAAAAATAGTAATACTTTTATTAATTCATAAGACTCAGCAGGGCTCCTCCCCTTAACCTAGGAGATTTAGAAACTCATACTGATGTAAAATACAAAGTAAAAATGAAACTAATCTGTAAAAGATTCAAAGAAGGTGATTAAAGGTCTGAATAACATAATATAATCCCTTAAATACTAAACAAATGACTAGTAAGGGTAAAACAGTATATTTAGTGCTAAAATCTACTTCTGGGACCCACTTGGTGAGTGTTTGAGCTGAGCTTTGATGAGATCCACGTGCTATGAGGTCTCTGAGCGTTTGGATGCTGGTCTCTGGTCTTTGGGCGCTGGATGCCTGGAAGGGGGCAGGAAGCTAGCATTGGACGCCAGTTTTGGGCCTTTTAATTCGAAGCAAAGTATAATCTATTATATATTTTTGGAAAGCTCTGAAAGTCAGGTTTTCATAGTCGTTGAGAGTGCTTTATTTGGACTTTTGTAGCTCCAGAAAAGCTCTTCCGAGTGCAATGAGGTCAGATCTGGACAACATCTACAGTGCTTTCTCTGTCTCTGAATCAGACTTCTGCTCCAGCTCCTCAATTTCAGCCAGAAAATACCTGAATTTGTACAAAAACACAAAAACTCATAGTAGAATCCAAAAATGTGAATTTAACACTAAAACCTATAAAAAGATAACAAAAACTAAATAAAATATACTAAAAACTATATGAAAATGATGTCAATATAGCATTCAGAGTATCAACTTCATGAACTCCTTTCTTCTAAGAGGTCCCATGGTTTACAGGATTTCTTTCAGAAGTGTACATGAACTGGTTGTTAGCAACCATCTCAATGAGTTCTCTTGCTTCTGTAGGTGTTTTCTTCAAGTGAAGGGATCCACCTGCAGAGCTATCCAATGAAATATTTGATATCTCAGACAAGCCATTATAGAACACACCTATGATGGACCACTCTGAGAGCATGTCAGAAGGACATCTCCTGATCAGTTGGTTGTATCTTTTCCAAGTTTCATAGAGGGATTCACCTTCTCTTTATCTGAAGATTTGAACTTCCACTCTAATTTTGCTCATCCTTTGAGGGAGAAAGAACTTAGCCACAAAAGCATTAACCAGCTTTTCCCAAGAGTCAAGACGCTCTCTTGGTTAGGCATCCAACCATAGTTTAGCTCTATCTTTTACTGCAAAGGGAAAGAGCATATGCTTGTAGACTTCAGGATTAACTCCATTAGTCTTTATAGTATCACAGATCTATAAGAACTCAGCTAAAAACTGATGTGGATCTTCCATTAGAAGTCCATGGAATTTGTAGTTCTGCTGTAGAAGAGAGACTAACTGAGGCTTAAGCTCAAAATGTTTTGCTCCAATGGCAGGTACAAAGATACTTCTGCCATAAAAGTTAGAGGTAGGCATGGTAAAGTCACCAAGGACCTTTCTGGACTCCGCTTGAGGTTCGGCCATGTCTCCTTGTTCTTGTTCAAAACTTTCTAAAAGGTCTCTTACGAAGTGTTGTGCTTTAGCTTGTTGTAAACGCCTCCTTAATGTCTTCTCAGGTTCAGGATCAGGAGTCAAGAGGGTTCTTTATCCCTGTTCTTGGTCATAAACAAGAAGAAAAATAAAAGAAAGAAGAAGACTTTTCGTGCCAATTGGCAAGAAACTCCTCCTTAAAGTGAGATGTGAAGAAAGAAGATAGAATAATTGAGAAAAGTGAAGATGGAAGAAGGAGAAGAAGAAGATGTCGAATGATATGACTAGAGATGAGAAGAAGTATAAATAGAAAAAGTAAATAAGAATTAAAATATTTTTGTTTTTATTTTATTAATTTATTATTTTCAAAAATTAAGTTAATTAATTCAAAAAGAATTGAATTTTAATTATTGTTTTTCGAAAAAGAGGGAAGAGAAATAGAGGAAGTAATTTTCGAAAATTGAGAGAGAGAAGAGTTAGTTAGGTAGTTTTGAAAAAGAAGGGAGAGAAGTTAGGTAATTAATTAAGAAGAGATTTGAAATTAAAATTTGAAGTTTTAAAATTAAAATTTGAATTTTGAAATTTAAAATTTTTATTTTGAAATTTTAAATTTTAAAATTTTAAAATTTTGAATTTTGAAAAAGTCAACAAGATAAGATAGAGATTTGAAATTTGATTTTGAAAAAGAATTGATTTTTGAAAAGGTTTAATTTTTAAAATTTGAAATTTTAAATTTGAAATTTGAAATTGAAAGTTAGAATTTTAAATTTGAAATAAGATAAGATAAGATTTTGAAAATGATATAATTTTGAAAAAGATATTATTTTTATTTTTGAAAAGATTTTATTTTTGAAAACTTGGCAACTAAGATAAGATAAGATAAAATTTAAATTCAAAATGAATTTTTTTATTAAAAATATTCAAAAATTAATAAAAAATAAAGATAAAAAAGATATTTTATTTTTGAAATTAATGAGGAGAGAGAAAATTAAGTAAAAGACACAAGACTTAAAATTTTTAGATCTAGTGCTCTTTATTTTCAAAAATTTGGAGGGAAAATACAAAGGAACACCAAACTTAAAAATTTTAAGATCAAAACACAAATAAAACACAAGAACACCTTGAAGACTAACAAGAACATGAAGAACAAAACTCAAAGACTCAAAGAACACAAGAACATGAAAAGAACACCAAACTTAAAATTTTTACAAAAGTAAAAAAAAAATTTTGAAAATTAAAGAAAAGTAACAAGAAAACACCAAACTTAAAGATTTGACACAAGATTTAACCAAAGAAAAATTATTTTTGAAAAGTTTTTCAAAAGGAAGATACCAAAAAATTGAAAATTGCTATAATTAATAAATACAGGGACTCAAAGAAGCAAAAATTTACCAAGAACATAAAAACAAGACTCTAACCAAAGACAAAAATTGAACAAAAAATAAAAATATTTTTGAAAAGTTTTTTTATTTTTTTTTCAAAAATTGAAGAAGAAAATAAAAAATAAAAGACTCAACAGGAACACAAGACTCAAACAAAGAACAAAGATTAAACAAAGAAAAGAAAAATATTTTTTTTTTCGAAAATTAGAGAAGAAGAAAGCAAAAATTATAAGACTCGATTACGAATGATAAAGAAAAGAAAATAAAAATTACCTGATCTAGGGAGCAAGATAATCCGTCACTTTGTCCAAACTCGACAATCCCCGGTAACGGCGCCAAAAACTTAGTAGCACGAATCCCCACACTTTCGTACTGTTGTGCCAGCAAATGCACTGGGTCATCCAAGTAATACCTGAGCGAGTCAGGGTCGATACCCACGAGGATTGTGGTTTGAAGCAAGCTATAGTTATCTTGCAGGTCTTAGTCAGGCAGATCAGAACGTTGTTGGATATGGAATTATATTAGGACTTTTGAAATCAGCAATAGGGATATGTTGAAGGATTTGAGTTGCTTTGCCTTTCTGAAATACTTCTGGTATTACTGTCTTCTCTGCTTTTGGGTGATCTTTTTCTATGGCGTGCTGTATGTGATCAACGCCATGGGCCATGGTCATTGATCTCCTCTGCTACAGATTGAACGCCATTGGTCATGGTCATCCAATTTGACGGAGGGTGAAGCACTAGCAAGTCATTCTCCTGGTGATCCTACTCAAAGCACCACAGACAAGGTCGAATCTTCTGGATCAGAGAACGCTACTTCTTTGGATTCTAGCCTACACCACGGAGACCCTAATCTCCCCAAAAATTGGCTGAACTGGTGTCTCGAGAAGTCCCCAATGAAGTCGTAGATTAACCGTCTGTGAGATGTATAAACATAGCTTTTGGCTCGTGCTTTCCAGTCACGTATTCACACGAACCCAAATAGATGCGGGTGTTTGTCAGGCATGTTCGTCTTAGTGTGATAAACAAAGTTGATTGTTCGATCATCCTATTCACCACGATGAAGATCGGATATACATCTTAGAAACATATCAAACACGGATCGGAGAAGAAATAGTAATACTTTATAATTCATAGGACTCAGAAGGGCTTCTCCCCTCTACCTAGGAGGTTTAGAAATTCATACTGATGTAAAATACAAAGTAAAAATGAAAATAATCTATAAAATGTTTGAAGAAGGTGATTAAAGGTTTGAATAACATAAATATAATCCCTTAAATACTAAACAAATGACTAGTAAGGGTAAAACAGTCTATTTAGTGCTAAAATCCACTTATGGGGCCCACTTGGTGAGTGTTTGGGCTGAGCTTTCATGAAATATACATGCTATGAGGTCTCTGGGTGCGGAACGCCAGCTAGGAAGTCCTCTCTGGGTGTTTGGACGATGGTCTCTGCTCTTTGGACGCTCGACACTTGGAAAGGGGCAGGAAGCTGGTGTTAGACGCCAGTTTTGGACCTTCTAATCCAAAACAAATGATAGACTATTATATATTGCTGGAAAGCTCTGGAAGTCAGATTTCCAAATCCGTTGAGATCGCTTCATTTGAACTTCTATAACTCCAGAAAAGGTCTTCCGAGTGCAAAGAGGTCAGATCCGGACAGCATCTGTAGTGCTTTCTCTGTCTCTGAATCAGACTTCTACTGCAACTCCTCAATTTCAGCCAGAAAATACCTGAAATTGTACAAAAACACAAAAAATAATAGTATAATCCAAAAATATGAATTTAACACTAAAACCTATAAAAAGATAATAAAAACTAAATAAAACATATTAAAACTATATGAAAATGATGTAAAAAAGCGTAAAAAATATCCGCTCATCAACCTGCACGCAGAAAGTAACCAACTCACTCTACAGTATCTTTTCAAACAATGAAAAAATAACCACCCATTACTAATAGAGATTATTTTTAGGGTTAAGTACGATTTTAGTCTCTAACGTGGAGATCGAAAATTTATTTCATCTTCGGCTTTTTTTGCTACAAAATGATCCCGAAAATTTTAATTTGTTTTAAAATCATCCTTTTTACCAAATTTTTTATTTTTATTACCATTTTATCCCTAAATAAAAAATTATAAAATAAAATAAAAAAGAGAGGGAACGAGAGGGGAAAAAGGGGGGAGAAAGAGAGGAGGAGGGGGGAGAAAGAGAGTCGCGGGGGAGGGGGTGTGGGAAAGGTTGCCGTCGCACCGCCCCCTGTGATAGAGAGCGGGGAATCTCCACACCGCTGTCGCCACCGCTGCATCTTCGCCGTTCTCATTGCAATTCGCGGCATCGCCACCACTGCCGCAGCCCTATCCACGCGATCCGCCACCACCACCGCATCTCTCCTCTCCTTGCGATTCGCAGTTCAACGCCGTAGCCCCTCCTCTTCCACCACCGCTGCAGCCCTTTTTTCTTTAATTTTTCTGCTTTTGCTTTTGTTGTTGCTTTCATTTCATTATCCATTATTGTTGTTGGTATTATTCTTCTAGTTATTGTTATTTCAATGTTGTTGTTTCACTGCTTCTGCTTTCTGCTTCTGCATGCTGCTCCTGCATTCTGCTTCTGTTTCTGCATTTTGGGGAAGATGGGGGAAGGGCATTTTCATCCGAAGGATGATTTTTAAATAAATTGAAACTTTAGGGACCATTTTGTTGCAAACAAAAGGCTGTGGATGAAATAAATTTTTGGCCTCTACGTTAGGGACCAAAATCATACTTAACCCTTATTTTTATGTGTTACTAAGTCATTCTTTCCACTTCCTTAGTCTCTCCCATAATTTGAATCTAATTTTTCTCATGACTCACCTAACATATTTGTTTACTTTAGTGTTAAAGTCTGAGTTAAACCTCAAAGTAGTCTCTGAAATTCACGAAATGCACTGATTTAGTCCCTGACTTTCCAATTGCACTATTTATGTCTTGGAGATTGAAAAAAAAATACACCAAGTTGGTTTCTTCCCATTTTTCTGTCCAAGTTGCTTCCCAGAAGGAGTGACCTAGCAAATAATTGCCATGCTGGACAATAGAAAACGTCGTCGTATTAGGTTTTGGCACTAAACACATAACAAAACAACGCCGTTTCAACTAGGAAGGAGTTACAAAACGTTCAAACCCCCATATTCAAAGAGATCACTTCGTCTTCTCATCTTCTTCGAAATAAAAGCTCCACATCCTGGCATTCACAAGTCCTAGTGAGGGTTTTTTGTGGTAAAGAAAATTTGAGCCCGTCAGAACCTAATGAGCGGATATTTTATATGCCTTTTGATACTATTTTTTGAGTGTTTTTAGTATATTTGGTTAAGTTTTATTATGTTTTAGTTTTAGTGTAAAATTCACTTTTGGATACTACTTTGAGCTTTTGTATTTTTCTTATGATTTTAGGTAATTTTTGGGTGAAATTGGCAAATTTTGGCAAAGTCTGATTCAGAGGCGAAGAAAGGAGTGTAGATGCTGTCAGATCCTGACCTTTATGCATTCAAACAAGCATTTCTGGAGCTATAGAGGTCCAATTGACGCGTTCTTAATGGCATTGGAAATTTCACTTCCAGAGGTTTCTAGCAATATATAATAGTCTATACCTTTCTTCCCGAAATGATGGCCCAAAATGGGCGTTGAATGCTCAAACTACCCCCTTTCTGGCGTTCAACGCCCCAAGAGGACTGAAGCCAGTGAACGCCCAAGACTGGCATTCAATGCCACCAAGGGAGCATCAAGGCAGCGTGGACACCCCCTAGTGGGCGTTCAACGCCCACTCCTTCAAGTTAGACACCAAGCTCAACCCAAACACTCACCAAATGGGACCAGAAGTGGATTTTCGCACCTTTCTACTTAGTTTATTTCACTTTTGTAATTTTTAATTATCAAATTAGTATATATAGGCAGAGATCACCCATGTTAGGATTGGGAGACCCTCAGAACACATCGTACATTATTTTCTATACAGTAGGAGCAACTAAACCTCCTAAGTTAAGGTTAGGAGCTCTGTTGATTTCTATGGATTAATACAATTACTTTTCTACTTTAATTTATGTCTAATTCTATTCTATGATGCATTTTAGTTCTTCATTCTTATTAATCAAGGGTGGAACAGATGTATGACCCCTGATTCTACATGAGTTCTTGCGAGTCTTTAACAGAATAGTATTGAGCTACAGCTTTAGAGTCCATCACAGATTCCAACACGTATCTGGGCTAATTGGAATAAGTGATATAAAATATCGTTAATCATGGGTGACTGAGGTTTCTGTGGTGCTAAGGCTAGAAACATAGAGCTACATTCTCCGATCTGGAAGATTCGGCCTTGTCTGTGGTATTTTGAGTAGGATCATCAGAGATTGAATGCGTGAGCTTCACCCTCGTCCAGATTGAATGACCACTGACCCTGGCGTTTGGTTTGGATCAAAGGAGATTAATGACCACTGACTCTGGCTTTAATCACTTACATCCTTGCCATTGAATGAATTATTCGTTGTGAACGTAGACAGGGAGAAGTATTAATCTAGAAGAACAAGCATCTTCGAGGCTTCAACTAATCTCTCATCATTGTTTCTACATTAAGTTGGTATCGCCTTCGTTCTTATTTCATTTTATGCGTTTCTACAAAAACCACTCTTTTCTATTTGCCTGACAAAGATCTGCAAGATAGTCATTACTTGCTCAATCCGATAATCCTCGTGGGATCGACCCTCACTCACCTGAGGTATTACTTGGACGACCCGGTGTACTTGCCGGTTCAACTGTGCGAATTCTACTTTCGCACACCAAGTTTTTGGCGTCATTGTCGGGGATTGTTTATGATTAACAAACTAACGGTTGTCTTGCTCCTTAGATCAGGTACTTTTACTTGTTTTTCTTTTAATTGTGTTTTTTATTTTCTTTTTCAAAAAAAATTCAAAAACTTTTTCTCCTTAGTCGTCTTTTTCTTTTTGTTTGAGTCTTGTGTCAAGTTTTACGTTTGGTGTCCCTTTGGTTTTCATTTCTTTTCCTGAGTTTTTTTAAATTGTTCTTGTTTTTCTTTCTTCTTATTCGAAAATTTCTTGGTGTTTTTCTTTGTTTGATTTCAAATTTTTTAAGTTTCATGTCTTTTAATGTTTTTTCTTTTTAATTTTTTCGATAATTAGTGCCTTTGATTTCAAACTTTTTAAGTTTGGTGTCCATCTAGTGTTGTTCTTTTCTTTTTAATTTTTAATCTTTCAAAATTTTAATTTAAATTCAAAAAAAAATTTGGTGTCGTAATTAGTAATCTTGTTTTCTTGTTTATCTTTTCTATCTTTTCAAATCTTTGTCTTATCTTTTTCTTTGATTTTTCAAAATTTTGTTATCTTATCTTTCTTTTTAAATTCAAATTTTAAAAGTTTAGTATTTTGTTTGTTTTTCTTTTTTTCTTTTAATTTTGAATTTTAAAATCTTTAAATCTTTCTTTGACTTTCTCTTTTTAGTTCAAAATTTTTCAAAAACAAATCTTCTATCTTAAATTTTTAAACGCTTACCTTATCTTGTTTGACTTTTTTTTCAAATTTAAATTTTAAAATCTCTGATTGACTCTTTCTTTTCTTTTAAATTTCAAAAATTTTTAAAATCAAATCTTTGATTTTATTTTCAAATCTTTTTAGTTAGTTATTTGTTTTATCTTATTCTAATTTTAAAAGTTTGATATCTCTTTCATTTTTCTCTCTCTTCTATTTTCAAAAATTTCTAAATCTTTCCCTTCTCTATTTTTCGAAAACTTCTTTTTAATAAAAGATACCTTTCTTTTCTTTTCTCTTTATCTATCTCTCTAACAAAGGACCTCTATACTCTGACATAGAGACTCCTTTCTTTCTCTTTTCTTGGTTTTTTTCTTCTTGTTTATGAACAGGAGTAGGGATAAAGAACCTCTCTTTGACCTTGATCCTAAACTTGAAAAGACTTTAAAAAGGCGTCTGCAACAAGCTCAGGCTAGCAGAGCCGTAAGGAATCTTACAGGAGCTCTAGAGCAAGAAGCTGAAGATACAATAATGGCAACTAACCCAAAGAATGCGGGTGATGCAAGAAAGGTCATAGGATCTTACACTGCATCCAATTCTGATTTTTATGGGCACAACATCTCCATTCCTGCCATTGGTGCAAACAACTTTGAGTTCAAACCTCAACTGGTCACTCTAGTACAACAGAGCTGCCAGTTTTATGGACTTCCACAGCAAGATCCAAACAAATTCATATCTGACTTTCTGCATAAATGTGATACTGTCAAGACTAATGGAGTAAATCTAGAAGTCTACAAGCTCATGCTCTTTCCCTTTGCTGTAAGAGACAGAGCAAGGCTATGATTGGATTCTCAACCTAAGGAGAGCCTAGACACCTAGGAGAAGGTGGTCAATGGATTCTTGATCATGTTCTTTCCACCTCAAAAGCTGAGCAAGCTCAGCGTGGAAGTACAAACCTTCAAACAGAAAGAGAGTGAATCCCTCTATGAAGCTTGGGAAAGATACAAGCAACTAATTAGGAGATGTCTTCCTGACATGATTTCAGATTGAACCATGCTAGACATCTTCTATGATGGCCTTTCTAAGGCATCTAAGATGTCATTCGACCACTTTGCAGGTGGATCCCTCCACTTCAAGAAGACGCCTGAAGAGGCACAGGAGCTTATTGACATGATTGCCAGCAACCAGTACATGTATACTTCTGAGAGGAACCCTGTGAGTAATGGGGCTGCCCAGAAGAGAGGCGTCCTAGAAGTAGGCACTTTAGACGCCATCTTGGCTTAGAACAAGCTCATGTCCCAGCAGATCAACATGATCACTCAGCACTTGAATGGGACACAGAACTCAGATGCTTACTGTCCAGAGACAGCTTATGAGATAGACACATGTGATAATGCCTGGACCACCTTAGAGGAGGTGAACTACATGGGAAACCCCTCTAGAAACTCCAACAACAATCCCTATTCAAATACGTTCAATATGGGATGGAGGAATCACCCTAACTTAAGGTGGAGAGATCAGCGGAAGCCTCAACAAGGCTTTAATACTAATCAGGGTGGGATGAACCAGAACAGGTTCGGCAATAGACCCTATGAACCATCTCAGCAATAATTAGAGACACAGCCTCTCTGACGTGGCTGCTATAGTCTCCAACCACTCCAATACCACGCACAGTTTCTTGGCTAAAACTAGGTCTTCCATTCGAAACTTGGAGATACAGGTTGGTTAGCTGAGCAAGAGGATCCCAGAGATCCCTTCCAACACTTTTCCAAGCAACACAGAGGTGAATCCAAGGGAAGAGTAAAAGGCCCTCATGGTGAAGGTTGTGACCGAACCCAAAGAGGAGCCTGCTATTAAGGAGCTCAAGGAAATCAGAGCTCATGAGGAGACTGACACAATCACCTTGCACACCCCTTTGCTAAGAGAAGAACCTGAAGAATACTCCTCTTCAGATGAGGAAGATAAGCCTAAGGAGGATCAATTTGCTCGGTTCCTGGAAATCCTCAGGAAGTTGAAAGCCAACTCCTCTCAGACAGAGGAATTGGAGAAGGACCCCCTTCCATGGCGTGCTTGAAGGCCTCAAAGGTAGATGAGACTGTGGTATTGACCACAGAGTGCAGTGCCTTGGTTCAGAAGAAGCTCCCTCCGAAGCTACCGGATCCTGGAAGCTTCCTGATTCCCTGTACTATAAGGACCACCACCTTTGAGAAGGCATTATGCGACCTTGGCTCCAGCATCAATCTAATGCCTCTCTTTGTAATGAAGAGGCTAGAAATTCTAAAGGTACAGCGTGCCAAGATCTCGTTAGAGATGGCAGACAAGTCCCCTAAAACGGGCATATGGCATGGTGGAAGACGTTCTAGTGAAAGTTGAAGACATTTACATCCTTGCAGATTTTGTATTCCTAGACACTAGAGAGGACAGGGATGAATCCATCATCCTTGGAAGGCCTTTCCTTGCCAATGCTAAGGCCATAATTGATGTGAAAAGAGGAGAGTTAGTCCTGAGACTACATAAGGATTGTATCTTGTTCAAAATCCCCAACCCTCAGTCTCCCTTTAATAAAGGTGGTACCATTGTACAACATATAGTGTTTCAGCCTTCCCTCACAGTGCAGAGCTTTCCAGAGCCCCCAGACACCAACTCTAAGTTTGGTGTTGGGCAACCATCATCAAGCCTTGGAAGGAAGGTATTAAAAAGAAGGTACCTAAAGGCTAGAGGGACAAGAAGATCTCTATTGAAGGCCTCTCGGCTGGCATGAGAGTTGTCTTCACTAAGAGTCCAGTTATTTCACACACAGTGAACATGATCCTATCTCTAGAGCATGTGGAGCTCATGCATGAGAGCATAGGAAGAAAGTTCACTGTAAGGGGTGAAGATCTGAGCCCCTATCTACCTTCGTAATGGAGTTGTCCGTCAAGCTAATGATGGTAAAGAAGCGCTTATTGGGAGGTAACCCAACCATTGCCATAATGTTTTCATTTTCTTTTCAGTTATTTTAAGTCTTATATTGTAGTTTTTCCTTGGCTTTTTGACGTTTGTGATCATGTGCAGCACTTCAGACAGAGACAAAGACATGCAGAACTGAAAACAGAACATCCTGAGGAGACTCCCTTGCTGGCATTGAATGTCAGATAAGGAGAAAGTTGGGCGTTCAACGCCAAATAAGGAGCTGAGAAAATCCTCTCCCTGATCCCCTCTGAGCGTTCAATGCCCAGAGAAGGAATTGTTGGCGTTGAACACCAGAAAGGGAGTAGCCTGGGCGTTCAATGCACTAAAGGGATACACACTAGCGTTGAACGCCAGACAGAGAGCAATGTTGGGCATTCAACGCCCTTGAAGGAGTAGCCAGCTCTGCATTTTAACCCCCTATGGGTGTTCAACGCCCATTCCTAGCGTTGAACGCCAGGTAGGGGGCAGGGAGCTCGAAGTTTCAAGCTTCAAAAGCCAGTAGGTCCCACAGAATCCCCATCAACCACACCTTTTTCTTCTCTCTCCTACTTTCTAAACCTTCAAACCCACACCCTACTTTCCCTCTTCCCAAAACACACTCTTCAACAAACCCATCATAAATCCCATCAGTTTACTTCCTGATGAGCGGATAATTTATACGCTTTTGGCATTGTTTTTAGATAGTTTTTAGTAGGATCTAGCTACTTTTTAGTATATTTTTATTAGTTTTTAAGCAAAATTTATATTTCTGGATTTTACTATGAGGTATTTTCTGGCTGAAATTGAGGGACCTGAGCAAAATTCTGATTCAGAGGCTGAAAAAGGACTACTAATGATGTTGGATTCTGACCTCCCTACACTCAAAATGGAATTTTTGGAGCTACAGAAATCAAAATGGCGCGCTCTTAATTTCGTTGAAAAGTAGACATCCAGGGCTTTCCAGCAATATATAATAGTCCATACTTTGCCTGAGTTTATATGACGCAAACTAGCGTTCAACGCCACCTTTCTGCCCTATTCTGGCGTTAAACGCCAGAAACAAGTTGCAAGCTAGAGTCAAACGCCAAAAACAAGTTACAAACTGGCGTTTAACTCCAAGGACAACCTCTACACGTGGAAACTTCAATACTCAGCCCAAGCACACACCAAGTGGGTCCCGGAAGTGGATTTCTGCATCATTTACTTATTTCTGTAACCCTAGTAACTAGTTTAATATAAATAGAACTTTTACTATTGTATTAGACATCTTTGATTAGTTTTGTGCTATCTTAGACATTGGGGGCTGGCCATTCGGCCATGCCTACCCTCTTTTCACTTATGTATTTTCAACAGTGGAGTTTCTACGCACCATAGATTAAGGTGTGGAGCTCTGCTATTCCTCGAGTATTAATGCAAAGTACTATTGTTCTTCTATTCAATTCATGCTTATTCTTATTCTAAGATATTCATTCGTACACAAGAACATGATGAATGTGATGATTATGTGACACTCATCGCCATTCTCACTTATGAACGCGTGATTGACAACCACTTCCGTTCTACATGAAAACAAGCTTGAATGTATATCTCTTCGGTTTCTAATCAACAATTCACATCGACTTTCCTCTGACAATGGGGCATCTGAATCCGAGATTGGAGTCTTCGTGGTATAGGCTAGAATCATTTGGTAGCATTCCAGAGATCCGGAAAGTCTAAACCTTGTCTGTGGTATTCCGAGTAGGATCTGGGAAGGGATGACTGTGACGAGCTTCAAACTCGCGACTGTAGGGCGTGGTGACAGACGCAAAAGGATAGTAAATCCTATTCCTACACGATCGAGAACCAACAGCTGATTAGCGATACGATATTTGTGCATGGTATTTTTCATCTGAGGCAAGCAATCCGACAGTTGATTAGCCGTACAAAAACCGTAGAGGACCATTTTCACTGAGAGGACGGGAAGTAGCCATTGACAACGGTGACACCCAACATACAGCTTGCCATGGAAAGGAGTATGAAGGATTGGATGAAGGCAGTAGGAAAGCAGAGATTCAGAAGGAACAATGCATCTCCATACGCTTATCTGAAATTCCCACCAATGAATTACGTAAGTATCTCTATCTTTATTTTATGTTTATTTATCTTTTAATTATCAAAACTCCATAACCATTTGAATCCACCTGACTGAGATTTACAAGATGACCACAGCTTGCTTCAAGCCGACAATCTCTGTGGGATCGACCCTTACTCACGTAAGGTTTATTACTTGGACGACCCAGTGCACTTGCTGGTTAGTTGTGCGAAGTTATGAAAAAGAGTTGAGATTACAATTGTGCGTACCAAGTTGTTGGCGCCATTGAGATCACAATTTCGTGCATCAAGTTTTTGGTGCCGTTGTTGGGGATTGTTCAAGTTTGGACAACTGACGGTTCATCTTGTTGCTCAAATTAGGTAATTTTCTTCTTGTTTCAACCTTTATTTTATTTTCAAAAAGTTTTCAAAAAATCTTTCAAAATCTTTCTTCTTTTCGTTTTTCTAAAAATAATTTTCAAAAAATTACAAAAAATTTATAAAATCATAAAATCAAAAATATTTTGTGTTTCTTGTTTGAGTCTAGAGTCAAGTTTTGAGTTTGGTGTCAATTGCATGTTTTAATTTTTCTAAAAATTTTCGAAAACTCATGCATGGTGTTCTTCATGATCTTCAAGTTGTTCTTGGTAAGTCTTCTTGTTTGATCTTTATATTTTGTTGTTTTGTATCTTTAGTTGTTTTTCATATGCATTTTTGAATTCATAGTGTCTAAACATGAAAAATCTCTAAGTTCGGTGTCTTGCATGTTTTTCCTTTCTTGAAAATTTTTCAAAAATAAGTTCTTGATGTTCATCATGATCTTCAAAGCGTTCTTGGTGTTCATCTTGACATTCATAGTGTTCTTGCATGCATCATTGGTTTTGATCCAAAATTTTCATGTTTTGAGTCATTTTAGTTATTTTTCTCTCTCCTCATTAAAATTCAAAAAATAAAAAAAAATATATTTTCCTTATTTTATTCATAATTTTCGAAATCTTTGGGTTGACTTAGTCAAAAAATTTTAAAATAAGTTGTTTCTTGTTAGTCAAGTCAAGATTTCAATTTTAAAAATCTTATCTTTTCAAATCTTTTTCAAAAATCAAATCTTTTTCATTTTTTATTATTTTCAAAAATTTTAAAAAGTGATTTCAAAATCTTTTTCTTAATTTTATTTCATAATTTTCGAAAACTTTACTAACAATTAATGTGATTGATTCAAAAATTTGAAGTTTGTTACTTTCTTGTTAAGAAAGGTTCAGTCTTTAAATTCTAGAATCATATCTTTTAGTTTCTTGTTAGTCAAGTAATCAATTTTAACTTTAAAAATCAAATTTATTTCAATCATATCTTTTTAATCATATCTCTTTCAAATCATATCTTTTTCAAAATCAATTTCAAAAATCTTTTCTAACTTCTTATCTTTTCAAAATTGATTTTCAAATCTTTTTCAACTAACTAATTAACTTTTTTCTTTGTTTTACTATTTCTTATCTTTTTCAAAACCACCTAACTACTTTTCTCTCTCTAATTTTCGAAAATCACCTTCTTCTTTTTCAAAATTCTTTTTAATTAACTAATTGTTTCAAATTTTAATTTTAATTTTATTCAATTTCTTAATTTTTGAATTCTAACTAAACTTTAAAATAAAAACAAAAATATTTTCCTTTTCTTCTTAATTATTTTCGAAAACTCCTCTCTCTCATCTCCTTCTATTTATTTATTTATCTACTAACACTTCTCTTCTACTCATAATTCGAACCCTCTTCTCTTCTCTCTCTATGTTTGAATTTTTCCTCTTCTATTCTTCTTCTCTTCTACTCACATAGAGGAATCTCTATACTGTGACATAGAGGATTCCTCTTCTTTTCTGTTTTCTTCTTTTTCATATGAGCAGGAACAAAGACAAGGACATTCTTTTTGAAGCAGATCCTGAACCTGAAAGGACTCTAAAGAAGAAGCTAAGAGAAGCTAAAGCACAACAATCCAGAGAAAACCTTACAGAGAATCTCGAAAAAGAAGGAGACATGGCCGAACCCAACAACAATGCAAGGAAGATGCTTGGTGACTTTACTGCACCAAATTCCAACTTCCATGGAAGAAGCATCTCAATCCCTGCCATTGGAGCAAACAATTTTGAGCTAAAGCCTCAATTAGTTTCTCTGATGCAACATAATTGCAAGTTTCATGGACTTCCATCAGAAGATCTTTTTCAGTTCTTAACTGAATTCTTGCAGATCTGTGATACTGTTAAGACCAATGGAGTTGATCCCGAGGTCTATAAGCTTATGCTTTTCCCTTTTGCTGTGAGAGATAGAGCTAGAACATGGTTGGACTCTCAACCTAAAGATAGCCTGAACTCTTGGGATAAGCTTGTCACAGCTTTCTTAGCCAAGTTCTTTCCTCCTCAAAAGCTAAGTAAGCTTAGAGTGGATGTTCAAACCTTTAGACAGAAAGAAGGTGAATCCCTCTATGAAACTTGGAAAAGATACAAGCAATTGACTAAAAAGTGTCATTCTGACATGCTCTCAGAATGGACCATCCTGGATATATTCTATGATGGTTTATTTGAATTGTCTAAGATATCATTGGACCATTCTGCAGGTGGATCTATTCACCTAAAGAAAATGCCTGCATAAGCTCAGGAACTCATTGACATGGTTGCAAATAACCAATTCATGTACACCTCTGAAAAGAATCCTGTGAGTAATGGGACGCCTCAAAGGAAAGGAGTTCTTGAAATTGATTCTCTGAATGCCATATTGGCTCAGAACAAAATGTTGACTCAACAAGTCAATTTGATTTCTTAGAGTCTGAATGGATTGCAAAATGCATCCAACAGTACTAAAGAATCATCTTCTGAAGAAGAAGCTTATGATCCTGAGAACCCTGCAATGGCAGAGGTGAATTACATGGGTGAAGCCTATGGAAACACCTATAATCCCTCATGGAGAAATCATCCAAATTTCTCATGGAAGGATCAACAAAAGCCTCAACAAGGCTTTAATAATGGTGGAAGAAACATGTTTAGCAATAGCAAGCCTTTTCCATCATCCTCTCAGCAACAGATAGAGAATTCTGAGCAGAGCCCCTCTAGTTTAGCAAATATAGTCTCTGATCTATCTAAGGCCACTCTCAGTTTCATGAATGAAATAAGGTCCTCCATTAGAAATTTGGAGGCACAAGTGGGCCAGCTAAGTAAAAGAGTCACTGAAACTCCTCTTAGTACTCTCCCAAGCAATACAGAAGAGAATCTAAAAAGAGAGTGCAAGGTCATAACCTTACTTGGTGTGGCCGAACCTAGAGAGGAGGTGGAGGATGTGAATCCCAGTGAGGAAGACCTCATGGGACGTCCTTTGGACAAAAAGAGTTCCCATTTGAGGAACCTAAGGAATCTGAGGCTCATCTAGAGACCATAGAGATTCCATTGAACCTACTTCTGCCATTCATGAGCTCTGATGAGTATTCTTCCTCTGAGGAGGATGAATATATTACTAAAGAGCAAGTTGCTAAGTACCTTGGAGCAATCATGAAGTTGAATGCCAAGTTATTTGGTAATGAGACTTGGGTGGATGAACCCCCTTGCTCACCAATGAACTGATTGACTTGGTTAGGCAGACATTACCTCAAAAGAAACAGGATCCTGGTAAATTCTTAATTCCTTGTACCATAGGCACCATGACCTTTGAGAAGGCTCTGTGTGACCTGAGGTCAGGCATAAACTTAATGCCACTCTCTGTAATGGAGAAACTGGGAATCTTTGAGGTACAGGTGATGAGCGGATAATGTATACGCTTTTTGGCATTGTTTTTAGTATGTTTTTAGTATGTTTTAGTTAGTTTTTATTATATTTTTATTATTTTTTAGTTAAAATTCACTTTTCTGGACTTTACTATGAGTTTGTGTATTTTTCTGTGATTTTAGATATTTTCTGGCTGAAATTGAAGGACCTGAGCAAAAATCTGATTTAGAGGCTGAAAAGGATTGCAGATGCTGTTGGATTCTGACCTCCCTGCACTCGAAGTAGATTTTCTGGAGCTACAGAAGCCCAATTGGCGCGCTCTCAACTGCGTTGGAAAGTAGACATCCTGAGCTTTCCAGCAATTTATAATAGTCCATACTTTGCTCGAGATTTGATGGCCCAAACAGGCGTTCTAAGTCAGCTCAAGAATTCTGGCGTAAAACGCCGGAACTGGCACAAGAATGGGAGTTAAACGCCCAAACTGGCACAAAAACTGGCGTTTAACTCCAAGAAGAGTCTCTACAGGAAAATGCTTCAATGCTTAGCCCAAGCACACACCAAGTGGGCCCGGAAGTGGATTTTTATGTCATTTACTCATCTTTGTAAACCCTAAGCTACTAGTTCTCTACAAATAGGACCTTTTGCTATTGTATTAGACATCTTGGTAGCTATCTTTGAGTAGTCTTATGCTATCATAGATCATGGGGGCTGGCCTCTCGGCCATGCCTAGACCCTGTTCTTATGTATTTTCAACGGTGGAGTTTCTACACACCATAGATTAAGGTGTGGAGCTCTGCTGTACCTCGAGTATTAATGCAATTACTATTGTTCTTCTATTCAATTCAGCTTATTCTTGTTCTAAGATATCACTTGTTCCTCAACTTGATGAATGTGATGATCCGTGACACTCATCATCATTCTCACCTATGAACGTGTGCCTGACAACCACCTCCGTTCTACCTTAGATTGAGTGGATATCTCTTCGGTTCCTTAATCAGAATCTTCGTGGTATAAGCTAGAATTGATGGCGGCATTCAAGAGAATCCGGAAGGTCTAAACCTTGTCTGTGGTATTCTGAGTAGGATTCAAGGATTGAATGACTGTGACGAGCTTCAAACTCGCGATTGTGGGGCGTTAGTGACAGACGCAAAAGAATCACTGGATTCTATTCCGACATGATCGAGAACTGACAGCTGAATAGCCGTGCTGTGACAGAGCGCGTTGAACATTTTCACTGAAAGGACGGGACTGTAGCCATTGACAACGGTGATGCCCAACATACAGCTTGCCATGGAAAGGAGTAAGAAGGATTGGATGAAGACAGTAGGAAAGCAGAGAGACGGAAGGGACAAAGCATCTCCATACGCTTATCTGAAATTCTCACCAATGAATTACATAAGTATCTCTATCTTTATTTTATGCTTTATTCATAAATCATTCATAACCATTTGAATCTGCCTGACTGAGATTTACAAGATGACCATAGCTTGCTTCATACCAACAATCTCCGTGGGATTGACCCTTACTCGCGTAAGGTTTATTACTTGGACGACCCAGTGCACTTGCTGGATAGTTGTGCGAAGTTGTGATAAAGAGTTGAGATTGCAATTGAGCGTACCATGTTGATGGCGCCATTGATGATCACAATTTCGTACACCAAGTTTTTGGCGCCGTTGCCGGGGAATTAAATATCCTAACTATAGTTTCGCATTTGTTCCTTGCAATAACAGTGCCATGTTTTGATCCGGCAACAACACTAAGTTTTTGGCGCCGTTGCCGGGGATTGTTTGAGTTTGGACAACTGACGGTTCATCTTGTTTCTTAGATTAGGTATTTTTCAGAATTTTTAAGAATGAATTCTAGTGTTTCAAGGTGATGTTCTTATCATCACCAAAGCTGATTGATCTTCATCAATTTAGCTCTTGAATGTAATGTCCTGCTGAAGCTTGGCTAGCCATGTCTAATTCCTTTAGACTAAAGCTTTAGACTAACATTGCATGATTCCTGGAATTCTTATTAAAAATTTTGAATCTCTTTATTTTCTTCTCCATATAATTTTCGAAGAATCCAAAAAAATTACAAAGTCATAAAAACCAAAAATATTTTATGTTTCTTGTTGAGTCTAGTGTCTCATTTTAAGTTTGGTGTCAATTGCATGCATTCTTTGAATTCAATCATGTGTCTTCATTGATCTTCAAGTTGTTCTTGATGATTTCATTGCTCTGATCTTTAAATTCTCGTCTTGAGTGTTTTGTTGTTTCTCATATGCATTCTCAATTTGTTAGTGTCAGTAGTATACAAACTTTTAAGTTTGGTGTCTTGCATGCATTGTTTATTTGATTTTAGTTGCATTTTGATTTTTCCTCATCATTAAAAATCCAAAAAAATTTTAATTTGTGTCTTTTCAAGTCAATAATACAGAGAATTGAAGATTCAGAACATACAGCAGAGGAATTACACAGAAAAAGCTAGGCGTTCAAAATGCCCAGTGAGAAAGAAAAACTGGCGTTTAAACGCCAGCCAGGGTGCCTGGCTAGGCGTTTAACGCCCAAAAGGGTAGCATTTTGGGCGTTAAACGCCAGAATGTATACCATTCTGGGCGTTTAATGCCAGGATGGCACAAGAGGGAAGATTTTGTTTTCAATTCAAATTTTTTTCAAGTTTTCATAATTTTTCAAAATCAGATCTTTTTCAAATCATATCTTTTCAATTATATATTTTCAAAATCAATTTCTTTCCAATTTCAAAAATACTTGCTAACAATTAATGATTTGATTCAACATTTCAAGTATGTTGGATTTTCTGTTGAGAAAGGTTTAACGTTTGAATCATATCTTTTCTTGTTAGCCAAGTCATTGATTTTAAAAATCAAATCTTTTTAAATTGTTTTTCAATCATATCTTCTCAATCATATCTTTTTAAAACTATATATTTTCAATCATATCTTTTTAATCACATCTTTTTCAAAATAAGTTTTCAATCATATCTTTTTTATTTCTAATTTCAAAATCTTTTTCAAAAATCACTTTATCTCTTTCCCAATCATATTTTTCGAAAATCATTCTTCAATTTTTCAAAATGTTTTTAAAATCTTTTAAATTTATTTTCGAAAATTTCTTCCCCTCTTCTCACATCCTTCTATTTATGGACTAACATGTACAATTCGAACTCTATCTTTCTAAGTTCGAATTCTTCTACCTCTTCCTTCTATTTTTCTTTTCCTCCGACACCTCAAGGAATTTCTATACTGTGACATAGAGGATTCCATATTTTCTTGTTCTCTTCTCTTTTATATGAGCAGGAGCAAAGACAAAGGCATTCTTGTTGAGGCTGACCCTGAACCTGAAAGGACCTTGAAGCGAAAGCTAAGAGAAGCTAAAGCACAACTCTCTATAGAGGACCTAGCAGAATTCTTCAAAGAAGAAGACATGGCAGCCGAAAACAACAATAATGCCAACAATGCAAGGAAGGTGATGGGTGACTTTACTGCACCTACTCCCAACTTTTATGGGAGAAGCATCTCTATCCCTGCCATTGGAGCAAACAACTTTGAGCTTAAGCCTCAATTAGTTTCTCTAATGCAACAGAATTGCAAGTTCCATGGACTTCCATTGGAAGATCCTCATCAGTTTTTAGCTGAATTCTTGCAAATCTGTAACACTGTTAAGACCAATGGGGTTGACCCTGAGGTCTACAGACTTATGCTATTCCCTTTTGCTGTAAGAGACAGAGCTAGGATATGGTTGGACTCACAACCTAAAGAAAGCCTGAACTCTTGGGAAAAGCTAGTCAATGCCTTCTTGGCAAAGTTCTTTCCACCTCAAAAATTGAGTAAGCTTAGAGTGGAAGTCCAAAACTTCAGACAGAAGGAAGGTGAATCCCTCTATGAAGCTTGGGAAAGATATGTATACCATTCTGGGCGTTTAATGCCAGGATGGCACAAGAGGGAAGATTTTGTTTTCAATTCAAATTTTTTTCAAGTTTTCATAATTTTTCAAAATCAAATCTTTTTCAAATCATATCTTTTCAATTATATATTTTCAAAATCAATTTCTTTCCAATTTCAAAAATACTTGCTAACAATTAATGATTTGATTCAACATTTCAAGTATGTTGCCTTTTCTGTTGAGAAAGGTTTAACGTTTGAATCATATCTTTTCTTGTTAGACAAGTCATTGATTTTAAAAATCAAATCTTTTTAAATTGTTTTTCAATCATATCTTCTCAATCATATCTTTTTAAAACTATATATTTTCAATCATATCTTTTTAATCACATCTTTTTCAAAATAAGTTTTCAATCATATCTTTTTGATTTCTAATTTCAAAATCTTTTTCAAAAATCACTTTATCTCTTTCCCAATCATATTTTTCGAAAATCATTCTTCAATTTTTCAAAATGTTTTTAAAATCTTTTTAAATTTATTTTCGAAAATTTCTTCCCCTCTTCTCACATCCTTCTATTTATGGACTAACATGTACAATTCGAACTCTATCTTTCTAAGTTCGAATTCTTCTACCTCTTCCTTCTATTTTTCTTTTCCTCTGACACCTCAAGGAATTTCTATACTGTGACATAGAGGATTCCATATTTTCTTGTTCTCTTCTCTTTTATATGAGCAGGAGCAAAGACAAAGGCATTCTTGTTGAGGCTGACCCTGAACCTGAAAGGACCTTGAAGCGAAAGCTAAGAGAAGCTAAAGCACAACTCTCTATAGAGGACCTAGCAGAATTCTTCAAAGAAGAAGACATGGCAGCCGAAAACAACAATAATGCCAACAATGCAAGGAAGGTAATGGGTGACTTTACTGCACCTACTCCCAACTTTTATGGGAGAAGCATCTCTATCCCTACCATTGGAGCAAACAACTTTGAGCTTAAGCCTCAATTAGTTTCTCTAATGCAACAGAATTGCAAGTTCCATGGACTTCCATTGGAAGATCCTCATCAGTTTTTAGCTGAATTCTTGCAAATCTGTGACACTGTTAAGACCAATGGGGTTGACCCTGAGGTCTACAGACTTATGCTATTCCCTTTTGCTGTAAGAGACAGAGCTAGGATATGGTTGGACTCACAACCTAAAGAAAGCCTGAACTCTTGGGAAAAGCTAGTCAATGCCTTCTTGGCAAAGTTCTTTCCACCTCAAAAATTGAGTAAGCTTAGAGTGGAAGTCCAAAACTTCAGACAGAAGGAAGGTGAATCCCTCTATGAAGCTTGGGAAAGATACAAACAATTGATCAGAAAGTGTCCTTCTGACATGCTTTCTGAATGGAGCATCATAGGTATCTTCTATGATGGTCTGTCTGAACTGTCCAAGATGTCATTGGATAGCTCTGCTGGAGGATCTCTTCATCTGAAGAAGACGCTTGCAGAAGCTCAAGAACTCATTGAAATGGTTGCAAATAACCAATTCATGTACACTTCTGGAAGGAATTTTGTGAACAATGGGACGAATCAGAAGAAAGGAGTTCTTGAGATTGATACTCTGAATGCCATACTGGCTCAGAACAAAATATTGACTCAGCAAGTCAATATGATTTCTCAGAGTCTGTCTGGAATACAAGCTGCACCAGGCAGTGCTAAGG
This sequence comes from Arachis hypogaea, assembly GCF_003086295.3. NCBI lineage: Eukaryota > Viridiplantae > Streptophyta > Magnoliopsida > Fabales > Fabaceae > Arachis > Arachis hypogaea. Next base: position 114,662,202 of record NC_092038.1, read on the forward strand.
ACGCTTCATCTGAAGAAGAAGCTCATGATCCTGAGAACCCTTCAATGGAAGAGGTGAATTACATAGGAGAACCCTATGGAAACACCTATAATCCTTCATGGAGAAATCATCCAAATCTCTCATGGAAGGATCAACAGAGACCTCAACAAGGTTTCAACAACAATAATGGTGGAAGAAACAGGTTTAGCAATAGCAAGCCTTTTCCATCATCTTCTCAGCAACAGACAGAGAATTCTAAGCAGAGCCACTCTGACTTAGCAACCATGGTCTCTGATCTAATCAAAACCATTCAAAGTTTCATGACTGAAACAAGGTCCTCCATTAGAAACTTGGAGGCACAAGTGGGTCAGCTGAGTAAGAAAGTTACTGAACTCCCTCCTAGTACTCTTCCAAGCAATACAGAAGAGAATCCAAAAGGAGAGTGTAAGGCCATCAACATGGCCGAACTTGGAGAGGAGAAAGAGGCAGTGAGCACCACTGAGGAAGACCTCAATAGACGTCCACTGGCCTCCAATGAGTTTCCTAATGAGGAACCATGGGAATCTGAGGCTCACACTGAGACCATAGAGATTCCATTGGATTTACTTCTACCATTCATGAGCTCTGATGAGTATTCTTCCTCTGAAGAGGATGAAGATGTCACCGAAGAGCAAGTTGCTAAATACCTTGGAGCAATCATGAAGCTAAATGACAAGTTATTTGGTAATGAGACTTGGGAGGATGAACCCCCTTTGCTCACCAAAGAACTGGATGACTTGACTAGGCAGAGATTACCTCAAAAGAGACAGGACCCTGGGAAGTTCTCAATACCTTGTACAGTAGGCACCATGACCTTCAAGAAGGCTCTGTGTGACCGAGGGTCAAGCATAAACCTCATGCCTCTCTCTGTAATGGAGAAGCTAGGGATCTTTGAGGTACAAGCTGCAAGAATCTCACTAGAGATGGCAGACAATTCAAGAAAATAAGCTTATGGACTTGTAGAGGATGTTCTGGTAAAAGTTGAAGACCATTACATCCCTGCTGATTTCATAGTCCTAGAGACTGGGAAGTGCATAGATGAATCCATCATCCTTGGCAGACCCTTCCTAGCCACAGCAAAGGCTGTGATTGATGTTGACAGAGGAGAATTGATCATTCAAGTGAATGAAGAATCCCTTGTGTTTAAGGCTTAAGGATATCCCTTTGTAACCATGGAGAGGAAGCATGAAGAGCTTCTCTCAAAACAGAGTCAAACAGAACCCCACAGTCAAACTCTAAGTTTGGTGTTGGGAGGCCACAACCAACTTCTAAGTTTGGTGTTGAACCCCCACATTCAAACTCTAAGTTTGGTGTTGGGAGGTTCCAACATTGCTCTGAGTATATGTGAGGCACCATGAGAGCCCACTGTCAAGCTACTGACATTAAAGAAGCGCTTGTTGGGAGGCAACCCAATGTTATATTTATCTATTTTCCTTTGTTATTTTATGTTTTTTTATAGGTTGATGATCATGGGAAGTCACAAAATCAATTGAAAAAAGCAAAAACAGAATGAAAAACAAAAAGAAAAATAGCACACCCTGGAGAAAACTTGCTGGCGTTTAAACACCAATAAGGGTAGCAAATAGGCATTTAACGCCCAGTCTGGCACCATTCTGGGCGTTTAACGCCAGAAAGGGGCACCAGATTTGCGTTAAACGCCAGGAAGGGGGAAGAAGCTGGCGTTAAACGCCAGAAATGGGCACCAGCCCGGTGTTTAATGCCAGAATTGGCAGAAGGAGCATTTTTGCTCGCCACTTGGTGCAGGGATGAATTTTTCTTGACACCTCAGGATCTGTGGACCCCATAGGATCCCCACCTACCCCACCACTCTCTCTCTTCTTCATCCATTCACCAATCACCTCAACACCTCTTCCCCCAAAACCCCTCACCTATCAAATCCCACTATTCTCTTCACCACTCACATCCATCCTTCATAAAACCCCACCTACCTCACCATTCAAATTCAAACCACTTTCCCTCACAAACCCACCCATAATGGCCGAACCATACACCCCCTCTCCACTTTTATATAAACCCATCTTCACTCCTTCATTTTCACACAACCTAAACACTACTTCTCCCCCTTGGCCGAACCACAAAGCCACCTCCATCTCCTCTATTTCTTCTTCTTCTACTCTCGTCTTTCTTCTTTTGCTCGAGGACGAGCAAACCTTTTAAGTTTGGTGTGGTAAAAGCATTGCTTTTTATTTTTCCATAACCATTTATGGCATCTAAGGCCGGAGAAACCTCTAGAAAGAGCAAACGGAAGACAAAAGCTTCCACCTCTGAGTCATGGAAGATGGAGAGATTCATCTCAAGGGTGCATCAAGACCACTTCTATGAAGTTGTGGCCATGAAGAAGGTGATCCCCGAGGTCCCTTTCAAACTCAAAAAGAGTGAATATCCGGAGATCCGACATGAGATCCGAAGAAGAGGTTAGGAAGTTCTTACCAACCCCATTCAACAAGTCGGGATCTTAATGGTTCAAGAGTTCTATGCCAATGCATGGATCACCAAGAACCATGATCAAAGTGTGAACCCGGACCCAAAGAATTGGCTCACAATGGTTCAGGGGAAATGCTTAGATTTTAGTCCGGAAAATGTAAGGTCGGCATTCAACTTGCCCATGATGCAAGGAGATGAACATCCTTACACTAGAAGGGTCAACTTTGATCAAAGGTTGGACCAAGTCCTCATAGACATTTGTGAAGAGGGCGCTCAATGGAAGATAGATTCAAGAGGGAAGCCGGTTCAACTGAGAAGGCATGACCTCAAGCCCGTGGCTAGGGGATGGCTGGAGTTTATCCAACGCTCAATCATTCCCACTAGCAACTGGTCCGAAGTTACTATAGACCGGGCTACCATGATTCATAGCATCATGATTGGAGAGGAAGTAGAAGTTCATGAGGTTATATCCCAAGAACTTTATAAGGTGGCGGACAAGTCCTCTACCTTGGCAAGGTTAGCCTTCCCTCATCTCATTTGTCACCTCTGTTATTCAGTCAGAATTGACATAGAGTCCCCTCATGGATAAGGACAAGCCCATCACTAAGAAAAGGATAGAGCAAACAAGAGATCCCACTCATCATGAAATCCCTAAGATGCCTCAAGGGATGCACTTTCCTCCACAAAACTATTGGGAGCAAATCAACACCTCCCTAGGAGAATTGAGTTCCAACATGGGACAACTAAGGGTGGAGCACCAAGAACATTCCATTCTCCTCCATGAAATTAGAGAAGATCAAAGAGTCATGAGAGAGGAGCAACAAAGGCAAGGAAGAGACATTGAGGAGCTCAAGCACGCCATAAGATCTTCAAGAGGAAGAACAAGCCGCCATCACTAAGGTGGACCCGTTCTTTAATCTCCTTGTTCTTTAAATTCCTGTTTTTCAAATTTTTATGCTTATGTTCATCATCTATGTTTGTGTCTTATGATCATTAGTGTCTTAGTGTCTATGCCTTAAAGTTATGAATGTCCTATGAATCCATCACCTTTCTTAAATGAAAAATGTTCTTAATTGAAAAAGAGAAGAATTGCATGAATTTTGAATTTTATAACAGATTAATCATTTTGATGTGGTGGCAATACTTTGACTTCTGAATGTATGCTTGAACAGTGCATATGTCTTTTGAATTTGTTGTTCATGAATGTGGGCTCTTGAAAGAATGATGAAAAAGGAGACATGTTACTGAGGATCTGAAAAATCATAAAAATGATTCTTGAAGCAAGAAAAAGCAGTGAATTCAAAAAAAAAGGAGAGATTATGTGCGAAAAAAAAGAGAGAGAAAGCAAGCAGAAAAAACCAATAGCCCTTTAAACCAAAAGGCAAGGGTAAAAATAAAGTCGTGATCCAAGGCAAAAAGAGTGTGCTTAAGAACCTTGGACACCTCTAATTAAGGACTCTAGCAAAGCTGAGTCACAATCTGAAAAGGTTCACCCAGTTATGTGTCTGTGGCATGTATGTATCCAGTGGTAATACTGGAAGACAGAGTGCTTTGGGCCACAGCCAAGACTCATAAAGTAGCTATGTTCAAGAATCATCATACTTAACTAGGAGAATCAATAACACTATCTGGATTCTGAGTTCCTATAGAAGCCCATCATTCTGAATTTCAAAGGATAAAGTGAGATGCCAAAACTGTTCAGAGGCAAAAAGCTAAAAGCCCCGCTCATCTAATTAATACTGATCTTCATAGATGTTTTTGGAATTCATTGCATATTCTCTTCTTTTTATCTTATTTGATTTTCAGTTGCTTGGGGACAAGCAACAATTTAAGTTTGGTGTTGTGATGAGCGGATAATTTATACGCTTTTTGACATTATTTTTAGTAGTTTTTTAGTATGTTTTAGTTAGTTTTTATTATATTTTTATTAGTTTTTAGTTAAAATTCATTTTTCTGGACTTTACTATGAGTTTGTGTGTTTTTCTGTGATTTTAGGTATTTTCTGGCTGAAATTGAGGGACCTAAGCAAAAATCTGATTCAGAGGCTGAAAAGGACTGCAGATGCTGTTGGATTCTGACCTCCCTGCACTCGAAGTGGATTTTCTGGAGCTACAGAAGCCCAATTGGCGCGCGCTCAACTGCGTTGGAAAGTAGACATCCTGGGCTTTCCAGCAATGTATAATAGTCCATACTTTGCTCGAGATTTGATGGCCCAAACAGGCGTTTTAAGTCAGCTCAAGAATTCTGGCGTAAAACGCCGGAACTGGCACAAGAATGGGAGTTAAACGCCCAAACTGGCACAAAAGCTGGCGTTTAACTCCAAGAAGAGTCTCTACACGAAAATGCTTCAATGCTCAGCCCAAGAACACACCAAGTGGGCCCGGAAGTGGATTTTTATGTCATTTACTCATCTTTGTAAACCCTAAGCTACTAGTTCTCTACAAATAGGACCTTTTGCTATTGTATTAGACATCTTGGTAGCTATCTTTGAGTAGTCTTATGCTATCATAGATCATGGGGGCGGGCCTCTCGGCCATGCCTTGACCTTGTTCTTATGTATTTTCAACGGTGGAGTTTCTACACACCATAGATTAAGGTGTGGAGCTCTGCTGTACCTCGAGTATTAATGCAATTACTATTGTTCTTCTATTCAATTCAGCTTATTCTTATTCTAAGATATCACTTGTTCCTCAACTTGATGAATGTGATGATCCGTGACACTCATCATCATTCTCACCTATGAACGTGTGCCTGACAACCACCTCCGTTCTACCTTAGATTGAGTGGATATCTCTTGGGTTCCTTAATCAGAATCTTCGTGGTATAAGCTAGAATTGATGGCGGCATTCCAGAGAATCCGGAAGGTCTAAACCTTGTCTGTGGTATTCTGAGTAGGATTCAAGGATTGAATGACTGTGACGAGCTTCAAACTCGTGATTGTGGGGCGTTAGTGACAGACGCAAAAGAATCATTGGATTTTATTCCGACATGATCAAAAACCGACAGCTGAATAGCCGTGCTGTGACAGAGTGCGTTGAACATTTTCACTGAGAGAACGGGACTGTAGCCATTGACAACAGTGATGCCCAACATACAGCTTGCCATGGAAAGGAGTAACAAGGATTGGATGAAGACAGTAGGAAAGTAGAGAGACGGAAGGGACAAAGCATCTCCATACGCTTATCTGAAATTCTCACCAATGAATTACATAAGTATCTCTATCTTTATTTTATGTTTTATTCATAAATCATTCATAACCTTTTGAATCTGCCTGACTGAGATTTACAAGATGACCATAGCTTGCTTCATACCAACAATCTCCGTGGGATCGACCCTTACTCGTGTAAGGTTTATTACTTGGACGACCCAGTGCACTTGCTGGTTAGTTGTGCGAAGTTGTGATAAAGAGTTGAGATTGCAATTGAGCGTACCATGTTGATGGCGCCATTGATGATCACAATTTCGTGCACCAACAGGCTACCAAATTCTCATTAGAGATGGCAGACAAATCCATGAAAAAGGCTTATGGATAGGTAGAGGACGTGCTAATAAAGGTCAAAGGCCTTTACATCCCTGCTAATTTCATAATCCTAGACACTGGGAAGGATGAGGATGAATCCATCTTCCTTGGAAGACCCTTCCTAGCCACAACAAAAGCTATGATTGATATGGACAAAGGAAAATTGATCCTTCAATTGAATGAGGACTACCTTGTGTTTAAAACTCAAGGATCTCCCTCTGTAACCATGGAGAGGAAGCAAGAAAAGTTTCTCTCAATAAAGAGTCAAATAAAGTACCCACAGTCAAACTCTAAGTTTGGTGTTGAACCCCCACATTCAAACTCTAAGTTTGGTGTAGGGAGGTCCCAACAATGCTCTGAACATCTGTGAAGCTCCATGAGAGCTCACTGTCAAGCTATTGACATTAAAGAAGTGCTTATTGGGAGGCAACCCAATTTTATTTATCTATGTTATTTTCTTTTGTTAGGTTGATGATCATGTGGAGTCACAAAAACAACTGCAAAAAATTTAAAAAAATAAAAATAGCATTAAAAATAGCACACCCTAGAGGAAAAACTTACTGGCGTTTAAACGCCAGTAAGGGTAGCAGAATGGGCGTTTAACGCCCAGTCTGGCACCATTCTGGGTGTTAAACGCCAGAAAGAAGTACCAGACTGGCGTTAAACGCCAGAAAGAAGCAACAAACTGGCATTAAACGCCAGAAACAGGTTGCAGCCTGGCGTTTAATGCCAGAAAAGGAATAAAAGCTGGCATTTAACGCCAGAAACAAGTAGCAGTCTGGCGTTAAACACCAGGATTGCAAACTAAAGGCGTTTACACGCCTAATTGGAGCAGGGATGAGAAATCCTTGACCCCTCAGGATCTGTGGACCCCACAGGATCCCCACTTACCCCCCTCTCTCTCCTACCCTTCCACAACACTCTTCCCCAAATACCCCTCACCAATCAACTCATTCACTCTTCCCCATCATCTCTTCACCACTCACATCCATCCCCTCTTCCCCAAAAGCCCCACCTACCTCACTTTAAAAATTCAAAATCTTTTCCCTCCCAAACCTAACCCTAATGGCCGAAACCTAACCCCCATACTCCTATATAAACCCCTCACTACTCCATCATTTTCACACAAAAGAAACACCTTTTCCCCCTCTTGGCCAAACCACATATCACCCTCCATCTCCTTCATTTTCGTCCTCCTCCCCTTCTTTCTTCCTTCTTTTGCTCGAGGACGAGCAAATATTTTAAGTTTGGTGTGGTAAAAGCATTGCTTTTTATTTTTCCACAACTATTTATGGCACCTAAGGCCGGAGAAACTTCTAGAAAGAGGAAAGAGAAGGCAAAAGCTTCCACCTCCGAGTCATGGGAGATGGAAAAATTCATCTCAAAGGTTCATCAAGACCACTTCTATGAAGTTGTGGCCAAGAAAAAGGTGATCCTTATGCAAATTCAGCTGGAATTGTGATAGAGGAAGACATTCTCATTGAAGAGGACAAGCCCATCACTAAGAAAAGGATAGAGCATACAAGAAAGTCCACTCATGGACCTCAACAAGAGCATGAGGAATTCCCTCATCAAGAAATCCCTGAGATGTCTCAAGGGATACATTTTCCTCCACACAACTATTGGGAGCAACTAAGGATAGGAGCACCAAAAGCACTAGGGATGGAGCAACAAAGGCAAGGAAGAGACATTGAGGAGCTCAAAGCACTCCATAGGATCTTCAAGAAGGAGAACTAGCCGTCATCACTAAGGTGCACCCGTTCTTTGATTTCTTTGTTCTTATTTTTCTATTTTTCGAATTTGATGCTTTATGTTTGTCTATGTTTGTGTCTTCATTACATGATCATTAGTGTCTAGTGTCTATGTCTTAAAGCTATGAATAACTCCAAGAATCCTTCACCTCTCTTAAATAAAAAATGTGCCTAATTACAAAAGAACAAGAAGTACTTGGATTTCAAATTTTATCTTGAAATTAGTTTAATTATTTTGATGTGGTGGCAATACTTTTTGTTCTCTAAATGAATGCTTGAACAGTGCATATTTTTTATAGTGAAGTTTATGAATGTTAAAATTGTTGGCTCTTGAGAGAATGATAAACAAAGAGAAATGTTATTGATGATCTGAAAAATCATGAAATTGATTCTTGAAGCAAGAAAAAGCAGTGAAAAAAAGTAGCAAAAAAGGAAAAAAATGGCGAATAAAAAAGCAAGCAAAAAAAGCTAATAGTCATTAAAACCAAAAGGCAAGGGTAAAAAAGGATCCAATGCTTTGAGCATTAATGGATAGGAGGGCCCAAGAAAATAAAATCCAGGCCTAAGCGGCTAAATCAAGCTGTCCCTAACCATGTGCTTGTGTCATGAAGGTCCAACTGAAAAGCCTGAGACTGAGTGGTTAAAGTCGTGTTCTAAAGCAAAAAGAGTGTGCTTAAGAACTCTAGACACCTCTAACTGGGGACTTTAGCAAAGCTGAGTCACAATCTGAAAAGGTTCACCCAGTTATGTGTCTGTGGCATTTATGTATCCGGTGGTAATACTGGAAAACAAAGTGCTTAGGGCCACAGCCAAGACTCATAAAGTGGCTGTGTTCAAGAATTAACGTACTGAACTAGGAGAATCAATAATACTATCTGAAATTCTGAGTTCCTATAGATGCCAATCATTCTGAATTTCAAAGGATAAAGTGAGATGCCAAAACTGTTCAGAAGCAAAAAGTTACTAGCCCCGCTCATCTAATTAGGACTAAATTTCATTGATACTGTTGGATTCATTGTATATTCTCTTCTTTTTATCCTATTTTGTTTTCAGTTGCTTGGGGACAAGCAACAATTTAAGTTTGGTGTTATGATGAGCGGATAATTTATACGCTTTTTGGCATTGTTTTTAGATAGTTTTTAGTAGGATCTAGCTACTTTTTAGCATATTTTTATTAGTTTTTAAGCAAAATTCATATTTCTGGACTTTACTATGAGTTTGTGTGTTTTTCTATGATTTCAGGTATTTTCTGGCTAAAATTGAGGGACCTGAGAAAAATTCTGATTCAGAGGCTAAAAAAGGACTACTGATGCTGTTGGATTCTGACCTCCCTGCACTCGAAATGGAATTTTTGGAGCTACAGAAACCCAAATGGCACGCTCTTAATTGTGTTGGAAAGTAGACATCCAGCAATATATAATAGTGCATACTTTGCCCGAGTTTATACGACGCAAACTGGCATTCAACGCCAGCTTTCTGCCCTATTCTGGCATTAAACGCCAGAAACAAGTTGCAAGCTACAGTCAAACGCCAGAAATAAGTTACAAAGTGGCATTTAACTCCAAGGATGGCCTCTACACGTGGAAGCTTTAATACTCAGCCCAAGCACACACCAAGTGGGCCCCGAAAATGATTTTTGCATCATTTACTTATTTCTGTAACCCTAGTAACTAGTTTAATATAAATAGAACTTTTTACTATTGTATTAGACATCTTTGATTAGTTTTATGCTATCTTAGACATTGGGGGTTGTCCATTCAGCCATGCCTACCCTCTTTTCACTTATGTATTTTCAACAGTGGAGTTTCTACGCACCATAGATTAAGGTGTGGAGCTCTGCTATTCCTCGAGTATTAATGCAAAGTACTATTGTTATTCTATTCAATTCATGCTTATTCTTATTCTAAGATATTTATTCACACACAAGAACATGATGAATGTGATGATTATGTGACAATCATCACCATTCTCACTTATGAACGCGTGATTAACAACAACTTCCGTTCTACATGAAAACAAGCTTGAATGTATATCTCTTGGGTTTCTAATCAACGATTCACATCGACTCCCCTCTGACAATGGGGCATCTGAATCCGAGATTGGAGTCTTCGTGGTATAGGCTAGAATTATTTAGCAGCATTCCAGAGATCCAGAAAGTCTAAACCTTGTTTGTGGTATTCCCAGTAGGATCTGGGAAGGGATGACTGTGACAAGCTTCAAACTCGCGACTGTAGGGCGTGGTGACAGATGCAAAAGGATAGTAAATCCTATTCCTACACGATCGAGAACCAACAGCTGATTAGCCATACGATATCTGTGCCTGGTATTTTTCATCCGAGACGAGCAGTCCAACAGTTGATTAGCCGTAAAGAAACCGTAGAGGACCATTTTCACTAAGAGGACGGGAAGTAGCCATTGACAACGGTGACACCCAACATACAGCTTGCCATGAAAAGGAGTATGAAGAATTGGATGAAGGCAGTAGGAAAGCAGAGATTCAGAAGGAACAATGCATCTCCATATGCTTATCTGAAATTCCCACCAATGAATTACATAAGTATCTCTATCTTTATTTTATGTTTATTTATCTTTTAATTATCAAAACTCCATAACCATTTGAATCCACTTGACTGAGATTTACAAGATGACCACAACTTGCTTCAAGCCAACAATCTCTGTGGGATCGACCCTTACTCACGTAAGGTTTATTACTTGGACGACCCAGTGCACTTGTTGGTTAGTTGTGCGAATTTATGAAAAAGAGTTGAGATTACAATTGTGCGTACCAAGTTGTTGGCGCCATTGAGATCACAATTTCGTGCACCACTTCCCCACCAACCCCACTCACTTCAAATTCAAACCATTCCCACCCATTCTTCCCCTCCATAACCAAACCCTTTACCCCATCCCAACCCTATATATACCCCCTCATACAACCCTTCATACACACACCTCCGATACACTTTCTCCCTCTAACCCTATACATTTTCCACACCCTTCTTCTCCCACATTCCCCCACTTGGCCGAAGCCTTCTTCCCCCTCTATCTTTATCTTTTCCTTCTTTCTTCTACTCTATTCCTTTCTTTTTGTTCATATTTTCTCAAGGACGAGCAAAATTCTTAAGTTTAGTGTTGCAAAAGCTTTGCTTTTTGACTTCTCCATTCCTAAGTATGGCGCCAAAGACCAGTGAAGCCTCAAGAAAGACGAAGGGAAAAGCCCCCGCTTCCACTTCTGAACCTTGGGAATCATGGAGATTTCTCATCAAGGTACACCACAATTACTTCTATGATGTGGTGAGGCACAAAAAGGTGATTCCCGAGGTCCCTTTCAAGCTCAAGAAAGGAGAGTATCCAGAGATCTAACAAGAGATTTGGAGAAGAGGTTGGGAAATTCTAACCAATCTTGTTCCAGAGGTCAGAACACTAATGATGCAAGAATTCTTTAGTAATGCTTAGGTCACCAAAATTCATGATATAAGTTTAAACCCAAGCTCTAAAAACTGGTGCACCATGGTCTGAGAGCAACTCTTGGATTTCAGCCCAAAAAGTGTGAGAGGGACGCTACAATTGCCACAAATGCTAAGAGATCCATACTCTTACACTACAAGGGTCAACTTCGACCAAAGATTAGATCAAGTCCTTGTGGACATTTGTGTGGAAGGAGCGTAGTGGAGAAGGGACGCATAAGGCAAGCCATATTAACTAGGTAGGCTTGACCTCAAGCCTGTGGCTAGAGGATGGTTGGAATTTATCCAACACTCTATCATCCCCATAAGTAACCGATCTGAGGTTACTATTGACCGAGCGATAATGATTCATTATATTATGCTTGGGAATGAGGTGGAGGTACATGAGGTGATACCTCAAGAGTTGTACAAGGTGGCTGAAAAGACCTCCACTCATGCAAGGTTAGCATTCCGACACCTCATATATCGCCTATGAAATTCAGCCGAAATTGGCATAGCTGGAGACGCCCTCATTGATATGGATAAGCCCATCACAAAGAGGAAGATAGAGCATGTGAGAGAGCCTGCACATGAACCACAGCAAGAGCCTGTGCAACCGTCTCCACCAGAGATCCCTGAGATGCCTCAAGGGATGTATTTTCCTTCTCATGACTATTGGGATCAACTGAATATCTCAATAGGGGAGCTGAGCTCAAATGTGGAGCAGCTGAGGGTAGAACATAGGGAGCACGCCAGTACCCTGCATGAAATAAGAGAATATCAGAGAAGATTAATGAAGGAACAGCAGAGACAAGGGCGTGACATAGAGGAGCTCAAACGTTCCATTGGATTATCCAAAGAAAGTAGTAGCCGCCATCACTGAGGTTGTTGAGTCCCATTACATCTCTATCTGTTTTATTTTTGTTTTCACTGTACTGTTATTCATTGTCTGTTTTTTTTTCTAAGTTCATGATCACATCTAGTCTTCTATCCTTTCTAGTTTCATTTTCTTTTAGTTTGGTTATAAGATATCCTCTATATCCCTCACCATGCTTAAAAGAAAAATTATTTGAATAAGAAATAGTGAGATACATAAGTCTTAAGTATATCATGAGTTATTCCAATTATTTAAGATGTAGTGGCCTTGCATTTACCTTCTGAATGTATGAATTAACAGTGCGTGATTGATATTGGAGTTGAATATGTTGGCTCTTGAAGAACAATGAATTTAGAGAAGTATTATTGACTCTCTGAAAAATTAAAATTATTGATTTTTGAAGCAAGAAAAAAAATAGCAGAAAAAGAAAAAAATTGCTCAAAAAGAAAAAATCAAAAGAGCAAGGATCCAAGGCTTTGAAGGAGGATCAAAATTAGCCTAAAAAGATCAATTGAGTTGCTATCCCTAACTAAATGCTTGTGGTGTGAAGGTGTTAAGTAAAAAGCTTGAGATCGAGCAGTTAAAGTTGTGATCCAAAGCAAAAGAGTATGCTTAAGAACTCTGGGCACCACTGACTGGGAATTTAAGCAAAGCTAAAATTCGAATCCAAAGGGTTTCCCCAGATAAGTGCCTGTGGTGTTTGTGTGTCCGGTGGTAATACGAGAAAACAAAACGCGTAGAGTCACGGCTAGACTTAAAAAAGTGCAAAGCACCAGAAGAAAAAGTTGTGTTCAAGAATCAAGAAGAGCTAAACTAAGAGAATCAATAATATCATCCGGATTCTAGTTCCAAGAGATGTAAATATTTTAGAACTTCAAAGGAAAATGAGATGTCAAAACTGTTCAGAAATAAAGAGCTATTAGCCCCATTCAATAGTTGGAACTGAGCTTCATTAAAAACTCTGAGCCTTATTGTATCTTTCTCTTCTTTTTAGCCCCAAAAGGACTGAAGCCAGCATTGATCACCCAAGACTGGCATTCAACGCCACCAAGGAAGCATCAAGGCAGCATCGACACCCCCTAGTGGACGTTCAACGTCCACTTCTTCAAGTTAGACGCCAAGCTCAACCTAAACACTCACCAAGTGGGCCCAGAAGTGGATTTTCGCACCTTTCTGCTTAGTTTATTTCAGTTTTGTAATTTTTAATTATTAGATTAGTATATATAGGCAAAGATCACCCATGTTAGGATCGGGAGCCCCTCAGAACACATCATACATTATTTTCTATACAGTAGGAGCAACTGAACTTCCTAAGTTAAGGTTAGGAGCTCTGTTGATTTCTATGGATTAATACAATTACTTTTCTACTTTAATTTATGTCTGATTGTATTCTACGATGGATTTTTGTTCTTTATCCTTATGAATCTGGGGTAATTCTACATGAGTTCTTGTGAGTCCCTGATAGAATAGTATTGAGCTACAGCTTGAGACTGCATCACAAATTCCAACACGTATCTAGGCGAATTGGGATAAGTGACATAAAATCTCGTTAGTCATGGGTGACTGAGGTTTCTATGGCACTAAGGCTAGAACCATAGAGCTTTATTCTCTGATCCGAAAGATCCGACCTTGTCTGTGGCATTTTGAGTAGGATCATCAGAGATTGAATGCGTGAGCTTCACCCTCGTCCAGATTGAATGGCCATTGACCCTAGCATTTGGTTTGGATGAGAGGAGATTAATGACCAGTGACACTGGCTTAATCATTTATAGCCTTGCCATTGAATGAATTATTCGTTGTTAAAGTAGACAGTGGGAAGTAATAATCCGGAAGAATAAGCATTTCCGAGGCCTTAACTAATCTCTCATCAATGTTTCTACATTAAGGTGGTATCACCTTCGTTCTTATTTTGTTCTATGCGTTTCTACAACAACCACTCTTTTCTATTTGCTTGACTAAGATCTACAAGATAGTCATTGCTTTCTCAATCCAACAATCCTCGTGGGATCGACTTTCACTCACCTGGGGTATTACTTGGATGACCCGGTACACTTGCCAATTCAACTGTGCAAATTTTACTTTTGCGCACCAGAACCTGCTCATCGTTGGCTCAAAATCAGTGAAGGAAGGAGCAAAGCTTCCTCGTGAAACCCCTGACACAAAGTTAGGCATGCAGTGAATAAAATATTTTTTATTTTTTATAGTGTTGAGGTATCCATCGTTGTGGATTTGACTTGAGAATTTCATGTTGGTTGATGAAAATCCATTAAGGCTATATTATTAGCTAGGATTTTTTGCACCGGGTGGTGTGGGTAGAGATTTTCAGAATGCTCTGTTTTCACACAAGAAATAAGGGTGTTTCTATAATGGCAATGTCAATAAAGTATATGTTTATAAATAATATTGGATTATGTTTTACTATAGTTTGTTGATTGTATTATTAATATCGTACATTAAACGAATTGTTATACTTTTTTTCGGTGTAGATGACAAAATTGCTAGATATCATGTTCCATCATGATGGAACGTTTAAAAAGAATGTTGATGGAATATTGGTTTACTCACCTGACAATAGAAGTTGCTTAGGAGATTTAGATGAGAATACACTTGATGTTTTCTTCGTGAGAAACTATTTCAAGGAGTTGGGCTATAACAAGGTAGTTGAGTGCTGCTGGTTGGTTTCGAACAGGAGCTTGGAGGTTGGACTGAGAGCTTTGACCAGTGATGATGAATTAAAGGAGATGTGCTTCCATGCAGAGAAGAATGATGGAGTAGTTGATGCTTATTTTGAACATGGAGTTTCCACACCTGAACTGTTGGAGGTGAAAGGAGCTGTGATGTTACTTGATTGTGAAGCACAAAGGGTTTCTGATGGTGACTTAAAGACTAACAAGAACACACCTAAAAATACCTCAACCAAACCCCAAATGACAATTTAACTACAAACCCAATTCCAAATAAATCAACTGCAAACCCAATTCCTACTACTCCAAATCCCATCCCAAACAAACCTACACCTAAGGATTATATGCAGGCACCTTTTATGAATTATATGCTTCTTTATGTAATATAGATGGCCTGAAATTTTCATGAATATTTCAAAATGGTTGATCCTATTTAAGTAGTTTGGTTTCTGCTACATGTGTTTGTCATATGTAGAGCTTGATTTTCATTGTGGAAGAGGTCATGCCATAGGTCCAACATCATTTCTGTGTATGGCACCCAGGACAAAATTTCAACAAACTGTGGAAGGATCTTGAGCTATGGAGACTCCTTTGGGATGCTAGGTCAACCACATTCCAAGACTTTATGAATAACATGGACAAGATAAAGAGGGTGAGTGAGGAAGCATGGACCAAGTGGCCGAGGCATTCATGGACAAAGTCTTAATTTAGCCATAGGGCAAAGCTGGATAATATTTGCAACCATGCATGTGAGATTTTCAATCCACGGATCAAGGAGGCTAGGAGCAAGCCAATCATCACATTGCTTGAAGAGGTAAGGATGTTTGTTATGAGATCGATTGCAAAGAATAAGGTAAAGTTGAATACTCATGTCAGAAAAATTCCTCCTGTTATTCAGATCCGGTTAGAAAAGGTTAGGAAAGAATCAAAGAATTGGGTCCCTATATGGACTGGAGATGAAGACTATGAAAAGTTTGAGGTCCATGGACACCCAACAAATATGGTTGTTGATCTAGGCAAAAGACTTTGCACCTGCTAGTTCTAGATGTTAACAGGTGATATTATTAACTTTTACACCAACTTTATTTTCATTATAATTGGCTTTACTTCAACTATTATGTAAATTGGTTTGGAGTTAATTAATTTACTATAGGCATTTCCTGTGTTCATGCCCGTGCTACTCTTGCACAGGTGAACAAGAGAACCGAGAATTTCTGTCACCCCTTGGTCACAATAGAGTCATACAAGAAGACCTATGAACATCACATCAATCCTCTCCTAGGGCAATCTCTATGGAAAAATCAGTTTACAATCAGCCACAAACTCCTAACATTAAACAAAAACCAGAAAAACTGACAACTAAAAAAAAGAAGGGATGCTGATGAGGGTATTCATGGAAATAAAAAAGCTAAGTGTAACACCCTAACTACCAAAGCTCACGCTTCCGGCTGCGCGACTCTGATAGCTCGGACATTACGACGACACTTATAATATTTATTACTAAAATATGAGCCTGTTTAAAACTTTTAACCGCAAAAAACGCTCCCAAAAATACTATTGCTATACAACCTACATCCATACATACCATACAACTTACAAAAACTCATAAAGGGTACATCCATATATATACATACAAGTATGTAAATATTACAAGCATTAACCAATACAATTCCTATCCCTCTTACAGAAGATATCAAGATAAAGGCGAGGGTACAGCAAAATAATAATCTAAAGCATACAGAGCATTTCAACCACAACTAAATAAACTCTTCGTGACTTCTGCGCCCAAGTCCTAAAAGGGGAAAAATGTAGGGGGTGAGAACATCATCCTCGAAAGGGTTCTCAGTAGAGGGTTTTTGGAATTACTGTAATAGGATACGTGAAGATAACCGCACCAGTGATTAATAACCGTCTTATGCCTCTTTTCAAAAACAACGGTTTTCAATAAAAATAAAGTCGGAAATCTTTTCTGAAAGAGGAACCGTTAAATTCTCAAAACATCAAAGCCTTTCAAAAAGGTTTATCTATACTGAACCAAAATAGCCTTTCATATCTCATTCCAAACCAAAACCACAAAATCGAAATCAACCATCGGTCTATCTCATTCAACCACGGCCCTAGTCCCAAACAATCCAACCACAACCAATCTACCACAATCCAACAGAGTTCCAAATGCAAACACAAGTAGGAAGATGCAAACACAAACAAATAGTTATTGCAAGTAGAACAATTAGCAGTTAATCACATAGGCAAACCAAGTACAATATGCACACCCAAACAATGTCACATAGATGCATATGATGCATGCCTGTCCCTAGTGGCTGATGATATCATCTGTCGGTTATAGAGCCAACCCGACAAGTCCTGGTAGCTAACCATTGGACTGTCCCTCTGTCGTGTCTCCCCAACTCATGTTATACTCAATATAAACTTGATCATAATCATGATCCATATCCATCACCCTCACTGGTGAATATTTATGGGGGTGAGCTCATCCGGGAATTTCACAGTGCCCGGCCACCCTGACGACATAGGGTCAAAAGAGCTTCGAGTCTCCACCTGGAGCACGTGGTGGCTAGCCACTGCTTCCTCCCAGGGAAACTCTTATCTTCGATAGTGGAAGTGCAACATCACAACTTATCAGTGTCTCAGCATAAATTCTTTCATTCTCAATCATGGATCAACATCCATCTCAGCCATCCGGCTCACGGTTCAATCTAGAACCAGCCAATATTCATAATCATACACAACCATTCCGGCTCACAACAAAACAGCACTTCCACATTCAAAATCATCAAATTCATGAAATCGGTATTTAAGCCATAAATCATTTTCTCTAATCATTTCACTTTGAAATCAAGTTTCAACTCTTTTCAGCCTTGGCTTTAGAAATCTCGTTTCTCAAATCATCTCAGGCTCATAAGCCAAATTTACTCAAAGTGAGTTCCCTTTTTAAAACAAAGTCACTCTCGGCATTCTCTTTCCAAAACTTCCAAAACCATGGAAGGTTAAAGATTTATTTCAAAGTATTCAAAATCACCCATACAACAATGGGATTTATAACAAAAAGTTCCTCGGCAGAGTCCAAAGTCTTTAAGGGAGAATAACATAACTCATTTCACCAAGTTCATTTTAAATTCATTAAAAACCTTGGCTTCCTGATTTGAGTAGTAAAATAGGATCTAAGCCAATCCGAGTCATGTAATCAATTACTCTTTTCAAAGCCATTTCCTTTACTTAAACAAAACCGGCTTCAATTCCATAATTAAATCTGAAGCATTTCAAACTGCTAAGAGAATCATTTTTGTTGTGTTAAACTAGAGTTCAAAGGGTACTCTGAATCTCATTCAAAACGTCAAAATAAAGAAGTTCATCAATCGAAATCCAATTCCTTTTTAAAATCACGAAAACTCTTCCAATGGACACCCTTTATGTTTAATAGAGAAAAACATAAACCCGTTTTACCTTTTAAAACATTCTCAAGGAAAATTTCTCTTTCGAATAACTTGTACCCAAAGACATACTATTCTTCTTGGAAAATAAGGAGAAATCATGATTCTCTTTGCAGTAATTCTTTCAAAGCATAACTTCATCATTTTTCATAATTGATCTAAGTAAAGTTAATAAAAGAAGACCTAAATTCACAATCCTCCAAGTAAATAGGAAAGGCATTAGACTCAAAATTTCCCAAATAACATTTCAAATAAAGCCTCAGATTTTATAGAAATTTCGGCAGCATCTCCCCTAAAACTTGGACTTTGCCACCCGGTTCGGGTCCCAACTAAACCGTTCCTCAATCCTTTTCAACAGTCCAGAATCCCAAAACTCAATTCAAAATCACGCTAAATCCATCAGTCGCCTCAGTGGCATATCTCAAGGAAACTATTTCAAATCAAGTCAATATCAATCGATTTAACTCATTTTCAAAGCTTTAAAGAAACGGCTCAGTAACAAATCATTTGTCCAAAATCAAGTCAATTAAAGTAAACCAGGCTGAATTCAAAGGTGCATTCGACTTTTCAAATCATCAAAACAATTAACTCAAATCAAATCAATCCTCACCGGATTAAACTCAGATTTCAAATCTTTAAAGAATCAACTTCAAAACATTACATTTCACAAAGTCGCACAACAATTCAGCCAAACCAACATCCATAATCATTCGAGTCAATCAAATAATACATAAGGCAGATACAATCACCAAATACACAATATCTCACATCAGTATCCATATGTAATAATTCCAATACATAAAACATAGTTTTTGGAAAGCGCCCCTACCTCAAAACGCAATTCCATAGCCTAAACTCATTAACTGATTCCTTTTTGCTCAGCCCGAAATCACTGGCAATCAGAACCTCAGCTCTGCTTGCTCTCTCAAAAGTAGAAACAGCTACAAGTGGCATAAACGAACCGAATTCTAACTCCTAAAACCATTAACATCGCAAATACTTTATCGCACAGAACAAAAAACTAACGCAGAGCTTTCGAAAATAGATATACTCACCGAATTAACAAAATGAAACAACTGCGACTTCGAACTGGCTCGGCAACAGCTTCGGCGGTGGCCAGAAGCTCCGGTGGGTCATCTATAAAAACCGCGCAGCATGAAAACCTTTTCGGAATTCCAAATGACCGAAACCACAAATTTATAACCCTTACCAAAAGTTCGAAACTCGCAGAAATTACTAAACAGAGCATCTCTATCAATGGCGGCTTGTACCACAATGACCCAGGTAGCGGCATCAACTGAACAGCAGCTCCGATGCTGCCATTCCAGTGTGTTTCTTACTTCTGTCGTGACACAGCGACTCAGAATCAGCATAGCCGCATCACATTCATCATCGGCGGCTTCATTAGCAACCACCATAGCATCCTGGCCTCAGTAGCGGCTTCCAAAGGCAACGGCGGTGTGCTCAACCCAGAACCCAAATGGAGCAGTGGTAAGAACGGCGGCCCTGGGTGACAGCGACGCGAGCTCCAATGGTGGCAGGATGGGATGGCGGCTAAGCGCAGTGGCTACTCCCTCACGGTGAGTCTCAACAGTGACCGTGGACTTTGCTTGACGGTGGCTAGGCAGCGGCGAGTTTCCCGGCGACAGAACGAGCAGGACTGGTGACGGCAAGGAGGCCCGGCGACGGCGACCCAGGCGGCGATGGTCTCCCCTGTCGCGCTCTCCCTCTTTCTGCCGTGCAAACTCCCATCTCCCTCTCTCTCTTCGTGTTCGCCGGCAGAGGCAAGATGGCAGTGACTCAGCAACCGCGTGGTGACGGTGCGAACAGATCCTTCCTCTCCCTTCGGCTAGAACCGGCGGCAGCTGGACGAGGCGACGGCGGTGACACTCCTCCTTCCCCTCTTCGCTGCAGCTTAGTCCCCCTCTCCCTCTCTTCTACCCTTTCTCGACTCAGCCTTCCCTTTCTTTTTCTTTTCTTTTGTTCAAGAAGAAGAGCAAGCTGCGCTTACTACTGCTGCTGGGTGAGGGAAACATTGTAGGTGCTACGGCTGGGTCTTGGGGGGAAAACGGGCCGGGTTATGGTTTTTAGGGTTAGGGTTTCATTTTCAAAAATTAGGGTTAGGGGTAAAATGGTAATTTCAAATGAAATTGGAAATAATATAGTAATTAGAAATAAATTCTAGTCCAACAATAATAATGTATAAAAATACTATTTGCTCCTTTATTTTTATAAATTACTTTCAATAAAATGCCCAAATCAAACAATTAGAAATAATATACTTAATTTCTTCATTTTTCCAAAATAGCAATAGTAATATTTAAAATATTACTTACCTAATCCAAATCATATAAAACCCCTATTATTTCATAACTGCCAAATTTATAATCTAAATATAGAAAATAACCCAATAATCATAAAATTGGATAAAGATCATAACTCGTCTCAATTTCAATAAATCAAAACTTGTCTTAATTATCTTTAATAAAACAATTTCTGAAATTAAGGCTATAAATAACTATATGATTTGAGATTTGATCATAAAAAGGCTTTTCAAAGATTCTGGGTCTTACACTAAGCCAACCATTAGTCTAAAGAGACACCTGAACCCATTCACATGCACATATTGTGGAGTAAAAGGCCATACCAAAAGGAGATGTAAATAGAAGAGAGCTGATGAGGTTGTTGTTGCGCTTATAGCTGCAGTGGCTACCAAGTCTAAAGTTACTCCTACTGGGAGTACATCTACAGCTAAAGTAAACAGTACTACTAATGAGGCACCATAAGTAGTTGATGCTCCTCCTGGTGCAGGTATCCAAAATCCTCCTCATGTGGTTGTTATAAACAACCTTCCACCACCAGTGGCTGCACCCCAAGCTGCTGAGATTGACTTATCCTATCCAAATTATGGTAGAACACAAGATGAGGTAAAAAAATTTTCTAACATTTATTTTTTACTTTTTTATCATTACTTCTTGTTCACACTAATTCAAACTAGTTTCCTAACTTTACTCAGGCACCACCACCACCAACAACCATGGTTCTGAAAATCGGACCAGACTAATCGGTCGAACCAGTTCAATCGGGAACCAGATATGCAAGCAGTCCGGTCCTCCTCCTATAACCGTTCGAGAGAAAACCGTTGGAATATCGTCGAACCGGCCAGTGGACCGTTGACCGGCTGGTTCGGATAAAACGACGGCATCTTTAAATTTGTAAAAAAAAAAAGAAAACCCGATCTAGTAACGTGACCAACCCCCTTCTTCCCCCAATCATTCATTCATCTCACCCCTGGTCGCCGAACACTAGCCCTCTGAAGCAAAGGAACCCCGAACCCTAGCCCTCCATCATCACCGCCGTTCTCAGGGCCTCAGCACCGTCACTGTCCCCAGGTCCTCAGCACCACCACTTCTTCCTCTTCACCGTGTCAGGAACCCAGTAACTCGGCAGGTCCTCTTCGTCTTCGCTGGCTTCTCGAACCCAGGTTAGTGGCTCATCGTCTTCATCTTCTCTGAACTTCTTCTTCAATTTTTGTTCCATTTTTCTTCAATTCTTTGTGGGTCTTGGCTTGAAATTTGGTTCTGAAGTTTGGTTCTTCAGTTCTTCTTCTTCGGTCTTCGGTCTTCTTTGTATGTATGGTTCTAAACTTCTGATTGCTGTAGAAAATTGTATGTATGGATTGGTTGCTAATGCTGGAAACTTACTCTATTATGTCATTTTTACCAACTAGAGTCCAGAACACCTAATACAGTAACTGTTACTCTGTTTTAGTGTTTTGCTATTTTCTAATTGCTTTGATGGCTCTGTGTACTGTGTACTGTTATTTTGTTTTAGTGTTTTGCTGTTTTCTAATTGCTCTGATGGCTCTGTGTTGCAATATTGTTGAATGCTGTAGGCAAAATTTAGATATGGTATTGCTAAGGATTTTTTATTTCTCATTGTGTTGTGGCTATTTTTAATTTCATATCTGTTATGTTATGGCACCGTGATTCTATGATCACTAATCAGTGTTTTGAATTTGGAATTTCTGATTAGTGACTTGTTAAGCTACTGTTTTTGTTATGCTGCTGTTTTGTTATGGCACTGTAATTGTGTGATCACTGATCAGTGTTTTGAATTTGGAATTTGTGATTAATGACTTGTTAAGCTGCTGTTGTTGTTATGCTGCTGTTTTGTTATGGCACTATTGTTGTTATGCTGCTGTTTTGTAATGGTTGTTGTTGAATGCTAAAAATGGAAATCAAATCAAATGCTAGTTATTGCTGAATGAGTAGGGTAGCTACCTGCCAATGCCATATATAAATAAACTGATGAATGATGATGATGGTAGTGGAAGGAGAGTCAAAGTGTATAGGTAGTCGGTGATATGTTATGCTTTCTTATTCAATGACTACTTGTTATGTTGATACCTCAACTTGGAAACAACACTAGATCCCGTTTATGGCTTGCTCAGCAAGAAGAATCTATTGCTAAGAGAGCTCTCTTACAACAGATAAACGCATTGCTGCCTAAGATTAAATCGAAAAGGTCATCTTGCAAGTTTCAGGTTCATATTCAGTTAGCATAATACCACAGAATGATCAACATTTTCTAATTGAGCAAGCTCAACATTCTTTTGAAATGATAATCCTTTGTCTCCTGACATTTCTAAATTTGAATCTGAGGTGTTAAATGATCCTGTTAACCCTCAAAGTCAAAATTTAATATTTAGATATTTTTTTTATTATTTAACTTTTGAGTTTGTATTTTGATACTATCATATGAATTTGGTTGATGATTTTTTGTGTAGTTTTAAATTTGGAAGATATTTTAGGATGTTTATTTATAATTTATTTATTATTTTATTCTAAAATAATTTTTTCGGTTGAACCACCGGTTGGACCGATTGGACCAGTAAACCAGTGAACCAGTGACTAGAGCGGTCTGATGATCGTTCCGGTTTTTAGAACCTTGCCAACAACAAAAAGGTCACATAAATTACCAACCAAAAAAAGGAACTCACCACCACCAATAACTACTTTTGTTGATCGCATACAAGGAGCAAGTGGAGCAACATCTTCTAGGTTGACAAATTTTCTGAAGTTTGTTCCAACTCTAAGGTTCAAAGCACCAAGAAAGAAAAACACTAAGTAATTGGATGTACTAGCTGCTAATGTTTGATTATATATGGAATTTGGGCATTAGTTATTTTTTTGTTATTTTCATTCAAGAATAGCACATAACCAGACTGTATAGTTTATTTTTACTTTTGGTAGTAAATACTTTAGAATCCTTTAAACTTGGAGATCTTCTTGTGTTTCTTTCTGGTGGCTATATTATGGTGTTTATCAGTATGTGGTCCATCGATAGTGTATTAAATTGACAATGTGTTAATTATAATCAAAATATGCTATTATCAGTTTACTTGTTCTATTCACTCAGTTTGGTTATTAGTTTTGTAATCTATCTACACAGACCATACCAATAAACAATACTTTCAAACACAATTGTTATATTTTTACCATCACAACTAAAACAACAACTAACAAGAAAAAAAATCAATAATCCTAACATTTGTATTATATATTTCTGGGTCCTTAATTCAGCCTCCAAGTTGTCAATCCTCAAAGCAAGACTGACGCTTACTTCTTCATTATTATATGCTACAATGTCTTCCAAATTTCCATTATCATCTTCTACAACATCTGCCCATCGAGAAAATCCTCACCATCTTTTTTCACTACTATGTGAGCAGCAAATTTAAGAGTTAGCATAAAAAAATCAACAAAAATTCTTAAAAGACACACTCACATTGTAATCCGGACATTCGAAGAAGGGTTTATTTGGGTGGGTATCCGTTTCAGACCATCGGAGCACAGGACGTTTCCCACACCCACACCGCTCTGGTACCCGCGAAGTTCTACTCTGACTTGGCATCCTTGTCATTGATCGAATAGAAATCCCATCTCATTTATTTGCACGTTCAACCATCATTCCAACCAGCACAGCAACGGTGAAGAAAATGAACAACGAGAAAGAAGAAGAAGTGGTGCGTTACTTCTGTAGTTAGGGTTAAAAAGGGGATCATGGACCACATTGGGTTAAACACTTTCAGTCGCCATGTCAGGTAACTGTTAGACACTCCAGCGTGGCAATCATTTGCCAGGTCACTCCTGCCGGAAAGCAACTTGGACGAAAAAATGGGAAGAAACCAACTTGGTGTATTTTTTTCAATTTCGAGGATATAAGTAGTGCAATTGGGAAGTCAGTGACCAAATCGATACATTTCGTGAATTTTAGAGACTACTTTAGAGTTTAACTAGTTAAAATCTCTTATAGATATTTTCAACTGCTGTCTAAATAATAGATACAAAAGTTAATCCAAGTGTTCTAACTTTACTAATCAAGTCTCATACCAATATTTCTATTTTCGTTCCAAGTAACATGGAATCAGATTATAGACACACATAAACCTTTCATATAATTGAAAGAACAGTAGATTTTTACTAACAATTAAAGTGTCTTTAGGCATTTATATATTATCTTTGATTTATATTATTTGAATAAAATTTAAAACGCAAAATAGAATTATTATGAATTATTTTATTATTTTTGTTGTGCATTATAAACATATAATAATCCTATAAAACATGAGGGCAAAATCCAATAATTAAATACTCTCTATCTATATTTACTTGAAATATGCTCGATTCGATGTAAATTATCTTTTTAATCTTTTAAAAATTTGTTGAAAAATGAATGTGGTTTTAAGTTTGTCAGATATAAAAATGTTGTTTTTAAATTTCTAATTAAATGTAGTGTTAAAATAATTTTTCATTATTAAGTTTATTTTATGTTATAAAAACATTTTCTAAAAACCATTTAAAATAAAATTATAACTTCTAAAAAAGATTTTACTATTTTTTATAGTAAATTTTTTAAAAACATACCTAAAAACACAAAAAAAAAAATAGTAAAGACCAACCCACTTCATAATCATCAAAACATTAAAACAGGTAATACAAAATCTTCAACATTTAGAAAGCCTCCACAAATTTATAGAATGTGTTTCCTATTATTTGGAATTAGAGAAAAAAATGAGAATCAATTTAATTTAAAAGTTGCATGATTTTGTTTTTTTTTTTATATTCTCTCATTCACAACGAATTTCAATTTTAATTGAATTAATTTAAAATCTAAAAAACAAAAGAAAATGTTTTTTAAATACAGTGTTTTGAGGAATTATTTGAGATAAATGTAATGAGAGACTAAATGTGAAGTCTAGACTCTTTTGGGCGAATGTTTCGACTTGCTTGACGTCTTTGAATGAGGGTGATAGAGGTACCTGTAAAGAATTTTGATGTTTAAGTTAGCAAAAATTTTAGGTAAATTTAAATGAATTAGGATTGAGAAATACCTGAATTTGATGGAGTATTTAAGATAGATGATAGTTTGACCATCACTCCTGAATCTCTCCATTTGTACTAGTGGGTGGTTACTTCTCTAATTATTTCGGAAGTTTTATCTTAAATTATCACTGAGTATACATACCTGGAGTAGTGGCATGCTTACTTGTCATGAAAATCGGGTCGAGCATGGTTTTCTGGGCAAATCGGGCAAATTGCCTCGTATGGATCTATTGGATTCTTCTTTTAGATGCTTTATAGAATTGGACTAGTATATTTGAACCCTAATTTTTATCATGGGTCAGGATGTGAATAGTGTCCATACTTGAGGTAGAGTTTATATAAGTCGGATCTCGAGCAAGCAAGTAAGCAAGAAAGCACATCAGGTAGTTGATGCTTAGTTTGTAGAGAAGTCGTATGTGCACCGCATCTGTTACTCTAGCAGCTCGATTTTCTCAACGTGATTGGAGCAGGGTAGTCGGCCAACTAGATATGATTCAATTGAAGTGATGTTTCACCTTTTGTAACTATTGGCGTGCTTTTTCAATTTCCATAGTCATCATGCACAGCATTTAAAACATGGTGAAATTATCCTTTTTCTCCTTGTTCATTTGCATGCATATATAGTTTCCTTCTTCTTCTTTCTATTTTTTCGTTCATCTTCTCCTTCTTCTATATTTTCAAAAATTTTTTATCTTCTTTCTAACTTTCTTCTGTGCTTTGCTGCTCTAATGACCTATCTTTCGTGCTGTTGTTTGGTGTCTCCACTCTTTTTAAGTGTTCTTGCGGTGTTTTTTGCCATACGTTTATTCTCACTTTGTAATCTTTTTTAATGTTGTGATTTGCTAATGTATTAGAATTTTTTTTGGTTTACTTTTTTATTTTTAAAAAGTGCCTGCAAAAAGTGCCCAAGAAATAAAGAGTTATTTTTACAAAAAAAAATTGAATTTTCTAAGTAGTAGTTTTATTGCTTCATTTGAACTTATGCGCTTGGGACATCCTTTGCCCCCTAAAAAGTGCTATTATTACTCTTGATGAGAGTGTCGTTTGTATTTCTAGTTATCTTTTGTCCTCTACTATTGTTGATACCGACTTGATGGCTTAGATTGATTGTTTTGTTAATACCGACTTGATTGATATTATGACTGACTTTCTTCTCTTTACATGTATAATAATTATTTTTTTGTACGTATAACGATATTTATGTCTGATTCTGTAGTTCAAATAATGCCTTCTAAAATTCTTAAGAATTTAGATTGGATAGGTAGTACTGTGTTAGGAGTTGTCTCTGTGATGGATAGGGAGACCTTAAAGAGTTTCCAATTTCAACACTCTATGTGTATAAAACATGATGAAGAGGAGAATTATATCCTAATTTTTCCTGATCTTGAAGAGAGAATCTGTTATGCCTGACTTAACAAGTTGGATCCCCACTCTCTTTTTATGTACGAATGCCTTTTCCTAAGATTTGGTGTGAGGATTTTTTTTACTGATTTTGAACAAGACGTTCTTTTATCCTACCAAGTTGCTCCCATCCAACTTCATCTGAATTCATGAAATTTGAACGGACTCACTCTGAAAATTCCTAATAGTTATAATTGTCACATATTTATAAATGGGGTAATCTCAAGAAGAACATGGTAATAAAATTTATTTTGATCTGCGACTGTCATGGTAATTAATAATATATTTATTATATTTTGATTTCGAAGACCTGATGTCATAAAGTGCTAGTTGAATAGATATTGAATATGATTTAAATACTTGTAAAATTAATAAATAGTCAATAAAGAATCTGTCAACTCTCGAAAAAGTGTTTGAGCTATATGATTATAATGAGATAAATATAACCTTGACCAAGGAAATTAAATGACTGAAGAAACGAATTTTTTAGGCCATTTACCATTCATTATAATAATGGTAACAAGTTATAGTATAATAATTAAACTGTACTACTCTAAGGGTTAACCAAATGTTGGAAAAATAGATTAAATTATACTTTGTTCTTCTCGGGTTCTTAGTAAAAACATATTATTTCATATTATTAGATCATTGAGAAATGTTGTTAAACGCCAACCTTGATTAATAAATTTAATATGATTAATTTACTACCTAGTTAGTATTGAATCTATGGAATTACACACTAACGAATGTTCTAATTTTTTGCCAAATAATTATATTAATTCAAATAGAATATTATTATATTCTTTGCTAATACTAAGAATATAATAATAATATAATAATTAAAAATATTAAATAGGAATTGAGAATAATTATTTATTCTATTTTAGATTTGAATTCTAAGTTTGGATCAGATCCTAACTGATTCTACTTTAAATTGAGTTATGACATGATTTATAATTTTAAAAGATTCAAATTTAAAATAACAAGATATAATTTAAATTTAAAATAAAATTCAAATTAAAAAAACAAATCCCATACAATATATATATATATATATATATATATATATATATATATATATATATATATATATATATATATATATATATATATATATATATATACTTTACTTTGATTCACGTCCAAGTGATTCATTCAGATAATAATTGTCAGAATCAAACCAATAATTGAATCAATCAGACTACTTATTTATTAGTTTATTGGTTCAACTGGTATTGGTTGAACCGACAAAATCAGTCTTACATAAATAACAAATATAAAATAGTCTAAAACCTAAAATTAAAATTTTAAAAATATATATCATCATTAATATTTTAAAAACAATCAAATTTCAACAAATTTTAATTAATAAGTTATAGACTAGTTATTATTAAATAAGTATATAAAATTCTAGTATTTTTCATAATAAATATTTTTAATTTTATTTTTATATTAAAGTAAATATTTTTTATTTTAATAACTAATTAATTAGTTTATATTTATTATCTTGTTATAAACTATATATATTTATTGAAAAATAATATTAATAAATATCATATAATCATAAAAAAATAATTATATTGTAATTAATAAAAATATTTGATATTTTTTATTTATACATATTTAATTATATTTATATTAATAATTATGAATAATAAAAAATAGAGAAAATTTCACTCTTCTCTCCTGAGAGATGCTAAAATGACACTTCTTTCTTCTATATCTTTAAAATGTGCATTCTTTTCCCTTATAACTTTTTAAAAACCTCATCTTTAATCCATTTTAATTTTTTGTGTTAACTAATATAAACTTTATCCATTTTTCAAGAAAAACAAATTATCTTTTACAAAAATATCCTTTAACAAAATTTTTTTTTTGTCATTAAATTTTGCTTACAAAAATACCCTTTAATAAATTATTTTTTTATTGATTAAATTGTATTTTTACTACAATATTTTTTAAAAAAATTAATAATTAAATTATTTTTTTAAGATGCCCTTCAATAATTTTTTTAATTATTAAATTGTGATTTTACCAAAATTTTTGTTAATAATTATTTTTATATTTTACAATTAATTTTTTATATCAATATATATTATTTTAATATTAAATAAAGAAATCTTACCACTATTAATATGTATAACAATTAATATATATTTATATTGGAAAATAATCTTACCAAGATTTTTTTATTTAATGTTAAAATAATATATATTGATATCAAAAAATTAATAATAAAATATAACTATAATTGTTAACGAAAATTTTAGTAAAATCATAATTTAATAATTAAAAAAATTATTGAAATGTATTTTAGAAAAAATTTAATTATTAATTTTTTTAAAATATTTTGGTAAAAATATAATTTAATTAATAAAAAATAATTTATTAAAGGAAATTTTGGTAAGCAAAATTTAATGACAAAAAAAAATAAATTTTTTTGCTAAAGGATATTTTTATAAAAAAAACAATTTATTTTTTCTTAAAAAATATTTGATCATTTAAGGAGAGTCATATTTTTGAGGTGTTGTTCGTGTGTTGCAGGAACAAGATGCTTTTTACATTCTGCGAGAAAGAGAAAAGGTGACACATGTTTGACATGCTAAAGCTAAAGAGAATACATTTGTCACAACTTGTTACCATGGTACAAAGAGTTTAGGAAAGAAATAAAGAATTATTTATAAAAGTATTATTTTTATTATTCATATATTTCATCTGTGATTACAAGGTTCTTATCAATATATAGACCAAGAGTATACCAAGAGTATGCTAAGAGTACGCTCGTTATGGAATAATATTCTAATAAATTACATTGATTTTTTTTAATCCTCTTTGATATTTTCCTGATTTTATTCCCTAATTATGAAAATAACACAAAATATTGAAAATTATTATGAAAAATAGAGCTTGGGCTCCACACATCAGAGTGTATTAGAGAAAAATTGGAATTGATTCTATTGTTGGTTGGAGAAAAAGAAACTCTGTAATTTTTTTTTTTGCATAAATACAAATTTCACATTTGAGGGGTTAAGTACTACTTGTAAAAAGACTAGGAAATAGTAACTTGAGGTACCCAGATGAAGGATGTCCGAGACGCCTGTGCCATAACCAAAGTTGCCTAGTAACGTTTCGTGAGCAAGCATGACATGACCCTGGTGTGCTACTTCATCAACGTAGTAAAGGCCTTCTTCTTGCCAGTACCACGCCTAATGATCTCTTTAGTAAAAATGTTCTTTAAAAGACAAAAGGTAGAGTACATGAGTACCACACAATTTGGTTCCTTTGTTACTTGACTAACAGACAATAATTTTACAGGGACATAGATACAATTTTTTTAATTTCAATTTTTTTGAAAAAGTAATGTAGTCTTCTCTTTTAACATCAATTAATTCTCCAGTAGCTGTTTCAACATAGACTTTTAAGAGTATAGTCAAACTGTTAAAATCATGGAGGTCATGAGTCATAGTATCGGAAGCCCGACAATCGAAAATCCATTCATTTATCTTTCTAATTAGATTCTGATTTTGGGTTTCCCCTTTATATTGAGTCATCGTCTAGGTTGAGCAGTCAAGGAGTTCAGTAGTCCTTACCCTTACCGCCGCTGCTGCCTTGCCATCGTGACTTGCTTCCTCTCTTTTGGCCTTGCTACCGCTGATGGTGACCTCTGGGATGCTCACAGCGGCGGCTCTGATTTCTCGATGATTTGGGATTGTTTTTCTACCAATTTGGGTAACCCACAATTTTAGAGCAGTTCTTTTAGTGTGTTTCTTCTTTCTTCTTCCACCAATTGCTTTTTTCTTCAGAGTTGCCTATAATAGATAATTATATCCGTTTAGTTTGAAAAACAGTTGACAAATTGTCAGAATTGATTTGTGATGATCGCATGCCAAAACTATTGCGTAGCATATTTGTAATTTGTAATATCAATTCTTCAGAATTTTGAGTCCTTAGAACATAACTCTGCTCTTATACCATGTTACCATGGTAAAGAGAGTTTAGAAAAGAAACGAAGAATTATTTAGAAAAGTATTATTTTTATTATTCATATATTTCATCTGTGATTATAAGGTTCTTACCAATATATAGACCAAGAGTATGCTAAGAGTACGCTCGTTATGGAATAATATCCTAATAAATTACATTGATTTTTTTTCTAATCATCTTTGATATTTTTCTGATTTTGTTCCCTAACGATGATATTCTAATACAACCAGCAAACACATGTACCGCATCCCCATATCTGGTATAATCTCGTCATTATAATTTACTCGTAAACTCACACTAGTATGTATGTATATATATATATATATATATATATATATATATATAATCATTTAAGGAGAAGTCATATTTTCAAGGTGTTGTTTTGTGTTGCAGGAACAAGATGCTTTTTACAATCTGTGAGATTGAGAAAAGGTGACACATGTTTGACATGTTAGAGTTAAGGAGAAAAGGTAACACATGTTTGACATGCTAGAGTTAAGGAGAATACACTTTTCGCAATCAGTGATCACATGTAACTTGCAAAATATTAACCAATGATCATTTAAGAAAAAGTCATATTTTCGAAGTGTTGCTAGTGTGTTGCGGGAACAAGATCCTTTTCACAATCTGCGAGAAAGAGAAAAGGCGACACATGTTTGACATGTTAAAATTAAGGAGAATACATTTGTCGCGAGTCGCGACCAGCGAACACATGTACGGTATAATGGGTAACTAGTGTAAGAATTTGGGCTACGTCCAAGCCAAATGTAGATCTATTATTTAGATTTGTTGTTACCAATACATTGTTTCTCATAGCTGTTACTTATAAATAGGCAAATTTGTAAAAATTCATTGTAAATTTCCATCTTCTCTTTTACAAAATGTCCAACAATAATATAATAACTTTTAAGTCCGATCCATATTTGTATTTTAAATGATGATCTGTTTTAAATTTGGGGAGGCTTGGATTCTATTCAAATATATTTTTATTGTAATTCCAAATAAGAATAAAAAACATTTTTGTTGTACTACCAAATAAATAATTATTATTAATAACACTTCTTTATATAAATGTGCACTCATAACTGGCTCTTGCCAATGAAAGAATTTTGTAGTCTTAAATGAAATTGAAATATTGCCTATTTTACCGCCTGAGATGAAGACATATATCAATATATACCATTATATGATGTATTCCTTGTATTAGTATTTATTTAATTTTGCTGAAGTCTTGTATTATTTTTAATAAAAAAAATCTTTTTCAGTCTCGTAAGACTATTGGGAGTAGTGTAAAATTATCTTCTAACTATTATCTCATAGAATTTCATATAAAGCATGTTAGTTTAAATGCTTATCCATCACATTTAACCGGATATGAAGCTCGTAAGATTAGACAATTAACAATTATAGTCAAAAATAATTTTGACGTGTCAAGATGAATTAGGGTCTATTTGATATTATATGGGTTTTCTAATTTTATCCTTGCAGAGATACTACATATCACATTAAATTTAGCCAGTTATTTATAATCTTTATCCATAAGTCATTAGTCAATTTAGTTTTACATAGTAGCACAACAACTAAATTGATATAGCTAAAATGTCCAATCATTACCCTAATGAAAAATAAATCTTATTGTCATCCTAAACACTAAAGTCTCGTTTATATAAATTCATGTGCATTTGACATTGTATATCTTTTAATTAATATGTTTAGACTAAATCATCAAAAGAATAAAGAGAAATATAGGGTACAGAGCAAATTTTAAAGATGTGCTTATATGGCAAAACCCAAACTACACATTCTAAAGCCACATTTTTCACTTAAAACTGTAACTCTTCACAAAGAAAAGCGTCACCTAATGGAAAAAAGTAAATTAGAAGATTTAAGAGAAGAAATAATTAAGTTATCAAAATTAATAGATCAAAAATTAATGATTTTAACCAGTGTTAACTGTAATGACACCGAATTCTTAAAATCAATACAAAATAATTTTCTCAAAATCTTTATTTTACTATAAGTTTTATTGAAGGACTTCAAAAACTCGAAAAACTTATTTTTCACACGGAATTTCTAAAAAATGTTACCATAGAGATGATTCACCACATCTTTATCATACCTTTAACCCAATTAAATTCTATAGTAGACATATTTGAAGAAATATTAGTATCCATAAAATTTCAAAGAAATAAGGAAAAAGAGAATCCCAAAGAAGAAAAATTTCAAAATATAATCAACATAACAGATTTAAAAGTAAAACCACCACTAAAATTATGAATATTGAAGAAAAATTAGAAGTTACAATGCTTTTTAAACAATTAAAAATGGCTCAAGAAAATAATATTATGGAACAGGGATTTCAAATAGAAGAAGAATTAGTAAATTCTGAAAATATAGAAAATGAAGAACACATCCTATATTATTCTAGTGACGAAGAACCAGCAATTCCAATACAAGTAAAAAATGAAGCTGGAACATCTAAGGATAATCAATCTCAATTTAAATGGGAAACAAGTTTTGATAATTATGCTTTTAAAAAAGGGTTTATAAATAAAGATTCAAAATATACAAAAATACCATCAAAATATGTTCCTAAAATCCAGGAAATGGAAGGAGATAGAATGCTCGATCTAGACTGTAAAAAGAATGAAAAAGAAATTTTCGAAAACTGGTTAAATTCCTTCTTATTAGAAGCCTTTACCAATCCAAAACTTAGTGAATTATCTGGAAGAGACATTTGGAATTACATAGGGTTTCATACTAAAGGAACTATAAGAGATTATATGACATCAATAGAAAACTAAATAATAGAAGAATTAGCAGTAAAAATAACAGCTTATGATAAGATATTATATATAATAATGATTCTATATAAAGAATTTTTTGGAAAAAATATTATAGATCATAGACAAGAAGTCTATAATAAAGAATATCAAGAAGCAAAAAACCATTTAACTAATATTCAGATATATGATTTATGTAATGTGGAGTCTTATATATGTGAATATAGAATACATTATTACAAATTAAAAGAAGAAGATAAAAATCATTATCTTAGTATGTATATAACAAAACTTCCATATCCTGCTAATGAATTTATAATGGGAAGATTTATAAGAGAAATAAATAGAGGGACAATTGAAAATAATTTTGGTGGAGCAACCTCTGTAATAAGAGAGGAAATAAAAGAATGTTGTATGCAAGAAGCGACTCAAAAAAGATTTGCAAATATAATTAGAATTTGCTGTCAGGATAATGAAGAGATACCTCAAAAATATGGTCTTAATAAAAACCTTCAAATAAAAAGAAAATATCAATTTAGAAAAAGAAAATACTATCCAAACTGGAGAAAAAAGAGGTATTTTAGGAAGGAAAATAACAATAAAAACAAAAGACAAAAAAATAACTATTGCCCAAATAAAAAAGAAAATTGTAAGTGTTGGTATTGCCAAGAAAAAGGACACTATGCAAATGAATGTCCAAAAAAGAAGGATAAAAAGGATCTTACTAAACAAATAGAAATTGCTAAGTCTTGTTTCATGGAACCATTAGAGGAATCTGATGATAACTTAGACTATATTTTTGAATATGTCTCAGAAACAGACTCAGAGATTGAGTAATAATGCCACATTTATTACTATAAAAATAACAGAAAAGTTTATAAATGCTTTCATAGATTCTGGAGCAACACAATGCTTTGCTAGTTCAAATATAAAACTTGATTGGAAAAAATTAAAGAAACCATTAAGAGTTAGAATAGCTGACAAATCAATACATAAAATTGACCAAAAAGCAGAGATGGCTGAAATTTTTCAAAATTATAGGTTCATTGTTCCATCTATATATATGTTAGATTCTGGAATGGATTTTATCATAGGAAATAACTTTTTAAGGCTATATCATCCATTCATTCAAGAATTAACATATATAGTTTTAAAAGCTCCACACGATTCTTCAATAAATCAAAAATCAAAACGCATAAAAATACCAACTACTACTATAGATAAGATTCTAAAATTTAAAATATTTTCTATATTAGAGACATGTTATTTAAATTTATACTTTCAGATAAAAATTCCAAAAAATAATCTTGAAATAAAGATAGAAGAACTTTTGGATGAAATTTGTGCTGAAAATCCTTTAGATATTAAAAATACAAATAACGAATTAGTAAGCATTAAATTAAAAGATCCTACAAAAGAGATAAATGTTCCAAATAAAATTCCTTATTCCGCAAGAGATAAAGAAGAGTTCTCATTAGAATGTAGAGATCTTTTAGAAAAAGGAATTATAAGATTAAGTAAAAGTCCTCATGCGGCTCCAGCCTTTCATGTCGAAAACAATAATGAAATTAAAAGGGGAAAACGAAGAATGGTTATTAACTATAAGAAGATGAATGAAGCAACTATTGGTGATGCTCATAAACTTCCAAGAAAAGATTCTATTTTAGAAAAAATCAAAGGAGCAACTTGGTTTTCATCTCTTGATGCAAAATCAGGATATTGGCAACTTCGTTTAAGAAACAAAGAAATTAACTGCTTTTACTTGCCCAACAAAAGAATCAACAAGTGTGTTGCTCTATGAATGGAATGTATTACCATTCGGATTAAAACAAGCCCCAGGTATTTATCAAAGACTTATGGAAGAAAATCTAAAAAAGTTAAATGAATTTGTTTTAGTGTACATTGATGATATA
This sequence comes from Arachis hypogaea, assembly GCF_003086295.3. NCBI lineage: Eukaryota > Viridiplantae > Streptophyta > Magnoliopsida > Fabales > Fabaceae > Arachis > Arachis hypogaea. The sequence goes on from NC_092038.1 coordinate 114,697,864, forward strand.
CTAGTTTTTACAAAACAGGATAAAGAAGATCATCTTCAAAAATTATTAATAGTTTTAGAAAGATGTAAAGAAAAAGGATTAGTTCTTAGCAAAAAGAAAGCAAGAATAGCAAAACAAGAAATAGAGTTTCTTGGATTAATTCTATCCACCCAAAGAAAGCTAAAACTTCAACCAAATGTTCTAGAAAAGGTAAATTTATTTCCTAATAAAATAGAAGATAGGAAACAATTATAAATATTTTTAGAATGTATAAATTATATTTCTGATCAAGGATTTTTAAAGAATATAACAGAATACACTAAAAGCTTATTTCCAAAAATAAGTACTAAAAAAGAATGGAAATGGGATGAAAAAGATAGTATGCAAATTCAAAGAATTAAAGAATTATGCAAAAAACTTCCAGAACTTTATATTCCAGAAGAAAATGAACACTAAAACAAGTGTGTTGCTCTATTTAATAGTAGAAACAGATGCTTCAGACATAACCTAGTCAGGTTGTCTAAAAGCTAAGAAAGCTATAAAAAGTTTGGAACAAGAAAAAGAATCACTAGATTCTAAATATTCCCTAAAGGAATTACTTTGCAGGTATATTTCAGGGACTTTTACTCCAACAGAACAGAGATATACCACTCATGAAAAGGAAATTCTAGCAGCAATTAAATCTCTTAAGAAATGGAAAATTGATTTACTACCCAGAGAATTTACATTAAGGACAGATTCAAGTTACCTAACAGGTTTCATACGATATAATTTAAAAGTTGATTATAATCATGGGCGATTGGTAAGATGGCAATTATTTTTGTTACAATATCCAATAAAAATTGAATATATTAAGGGTGATAAAAATGTTATTGCAGATACATTAACAAGAGAATGGAGTTCGTCTACAACGCATTAGATCAAGAAATTCAAAAATATGAGCAAGAACTCGAAAAATGCAGGCATTGCCAGCAAATAAGGACACAGATCCAATCTCTCAAGAAGGCCATTGAGACAATGAAATCAACACAACAAGCAAAACCATCAGAGTTCAGCCAGCTAAGCATGGTGGACAAATCAGGTGAAGAAAAAATTTCAGAAAATAAAACAATTGCTAAAATTATTAAAAAATCTACCCAAGATAAAAAATATTATGTAATTTATAATGGCCCCATGAAAGGAGTATATGATGCCTGGGAAAAAGCAGCACCATTCACACATCAATCAAGGATAATTCATAAAGGAGGGTTTCTAACACTGGAAGAGGCAAAGGAATCCTTCAGGGAATATGAAGCTCTCCATCCAGAGCAAACCCTAAAAAGAGCAAATAAAGCTCCAATTCAAACCTAGAGAACAGGGATAATAAGAAACATTCCTACAAGGGCTGAAATCAAGAAAAAGAAAAGGGTCTGTAGAACAAATCTCAGAGAAACCCTTAACATAGTCCTGAATTGGACTGAAGAAAAAGGGCAATTTTGGGATATTATCCTATTGCCAAAGAACAGCTAACAAAGCTGGTTATATTTCCAAATGCTTCCCCGTCTGACACTTATTAGTTTTTCCAGTATGGATTAATTGATACAATTTTAATTTTTAATGATCTAAAAATTATTAGTGAGTTTCCTGCAGGATTCGTTGATGCAGTAAAGAGATTTAAAAATATTATTGACAATGTAAATCCAAGGGATATATCCCTAAAATTTACAAACAGTCAACCTATTTTTAATAAAGAAGAAGAATGCTTGGTTCCAGCACACCAAGTAATATTCATGTCCGTCTTCCCAGGAAATTTTCAACCAATTGATCAGATTCAAGATTTAACAATTTACAGTCATGAAGGGAGGCTAGTCAGCACATTAGCAAGGGTCTTTGAAAGAACTCAAAAAATAACGAAAGAATCTCACACAAGGATTAATTATAAAAGTAGAAATACTCTGCTTGTGTCCAGTAAAAGAAATGAAATTGAAGAAAGAGAGATGAGACTCTTGGTGGAATTTGAATCAGCATTCTACAACTTATCTGGACTTTTAGAAAAGCTTCCTGAAGGGATAAAGAGGAATCTCTGCTATTTGATAAAAGACAGAGAAGACCACAAGTACCAGCTATGTGCCTCAGAGATATCTGAAGAAAGCAATAATGAAACAGAATCAACTCACATGATGAAGGAAGAAGACAATGCATCTGAGGGTCACATGATAAAAGAGGAGGACAGTGCATCTGAAGCATCTCTTAACATTATTGCATAGTGACGTAAGCACTTAGGTCATAGAGCACCAACAATGTAGCTGGTGCAAGAAAAACAAACAATGACGTAAGCAATGACGTCATAAGAAGGGTAAGGATGGGAATTGTCCATCAAACCCAACTATTATAAATAGGATGCTTAGGCAATTGTAGAAAGCATCAGAAAACAGAAAGCAGAAGACTAAGAGTACTCATATGTAAGGAGAGCAAGGAGGAAGCTGCCGAGGCGATTCTGTAGTCTGAAAAAAGAATTCCCTTAGGAAAAAATAGTTTTAAACTCCCCTCTGGAGTTAATATCTATAATCTCCCCTCTGGAGATAAAAATATCTTATGTAAAATATACTAAATAAAGGAAGTTTTTCTCCAGAAAGGTACGCCTTTATCCTAATCTCTTAGTTATGAATTATTTAGAAAGCTTAGAATTAACGGAAGAATCTGATTATTATAGATTATCTGCCTTATTAGATAATGAAAAGCAGGTTGTTCTAAAAACAGAATTAAATCTCAAATCAAATGAAAATTTTAATAAACAAAATCTTTTTAAAGAAGTTTTTAATAGAAAAAATATAATATATTATGGAAAAATTCAACTTGAAGCCCCTATAAAGATAAAATCCGCCAATGGAGAACTTGAAATAGCTTTGATAAATGATGAAGAATTGAGTAAACAGATTGAGAAAATTAAGGATCAACAAAAAAGATCTAAAATTGGATGGATTCATATTAGTACTATACAAGTCTTAATCAAATCTACATATATGAAAGGAATTAATTCACCAATAAGCTTAGCAATCTGTGACAAAAGAATTACTGATGACCCAATAGATCAAATAATTGGAATTGTTCATGAAAACTTGGCAAACGTAAATGTTAAATTCAATGCCCATCTTGGATACGCTATACCTTTATCAACTGAAAATCTTGGAAGATCTATAAGTTTGGCTTATAAATTTCACAGAAAGAATCTAATGGAACAAGATGACGAACCATTTTCAATTACATATGCAATAAATTATGCTTTAACAAATAGCCATCATAGTATAATATTTAAAAACAGAGAAAGAATTTATGTTGATGAATTATTTCAGAAAATTGTAAAAACAGAAATACCAAAATATAAAGCTATTGAGAACCCAATTCTATTATTAAAAGAACCATCAGGAAAATTAGTTTCATCGAATTTTCAAATAAGAGAATCTAAAATTAATAGCCCTTAAGTTTATCTAAGTTAAAAATTAAAGAAGAAAATTCTGAAATAAAAGAACTAACAAAAAATGTCGAAAAATTAAATGAAACCCTAAACATTAAATTATGACAATAAATAAAGAAGAAATATATGTAATTTATCAAGACAAGAAACAAGAGCTCTTTGAAAGAGAACATTTGAATTATTCTAAAATAAATCAAAGAGCATTTGAAGCCCTAAAAATAATCTATGACAAGTTGAAAAGAGAAGTTGAAGAACTAGAAAAATTAATAGAATCTCTAGAAAATAGTGATGAATCGATGATAGAGTTTGCAGAAATTTTAAAATAAATAATGAAGCATAAAAAGATTGAAAAACCAGAAAATAAAATAAAAAGAAAAAGGACGAGAAAATTAAAAAGTAAAATAAAGGAGTGTAAAAGGGAATTAAATAATCTTCAGATTGAAATTAATGATCTTATAATAAAAATGATAGAAATAAGAATAAATATAAACAAGTTGGAATTAAACTTAAAAAATTTATAAATGCCTGGAAAACCATATTATGACTTAAAAGAATTAAAGCTGTTAAAAGAAAAAATGGAGAATGAAATTGAAAAATTAAACAGATATTTAGAAACAAGAGAAAGTGTAGAAATAAAAGAAGTTATTGAGGATTTAAGAAATGATATTAAAGAAAAAGACAAACAGATAAAAGATTTTATACACAATAATCCATGCAAAAAAGAATATTATAAACTAAAATAAGATTGAAAAGTTATAAATGAAAATTATAAATATACAACAAGGACTAGAAATAAATGCAAGAGAAATAGTAGAAATGGTCAATACTTTAAATTATGAATTTACAAATTATTTCAATAAAGCACCACCAATTGAATCTATACAAATTATAAACTTATTCAAAATTAAATATGAAGAGTTAATAGAAATTTTGAAAAAGTCGACTATAAAAATTTGGTATCAGAGCCAAGTTAACGATTAAGGGTAACACTTTCTCTTTAAACAACACTTTTTAGTGATACGCTTTTAAATCAATAAAACAAAAATCTGTAAATCTGTACAGATTTACATCTTTACAGTAGATGGACCAAAGAATAAATAACCGACCATTATTTTAATATATTAATTAAATTTAGATTGTCTTTAGCATGCAATCAAAATAAAGTTCACCGCCTAAGGAAATTGGAAATGACATAATAAGACTTTATTCAATTGATAGGTTTTGCCCCACCATCTGAAATATATTTTTCGTTATTAAATATATTCCTGAAATTATATAATTTGATATTATCCCCGGCAACTAATATAATTACATTAGAGTATTTATTTTTTATGTTTAATAAATAAAAAACTCAACAATGTATTAAAATTGTATTGAAAAAGTATGAAGAGTCAATGTAATATTTGTACAATGTGTACAATGGAGGTTTATAGAATATTAGAGATAAAATCATTAGTATTATCTTTTCCGATTAGTTGAAACTTTTGGGATGAGTGGTATCATGACATGGTATTAGAGCGCTAGATCTGAAAGGTCAAGAGTTCGATCCTTGGTGAATCCTAAAATTAATTTAATCTTTTGGGAAGATGCTTATTATTCCTAGTACTCGGATGGTTATTCTAGATAGTATAGGAGATGTTCATTTTGTAAATCAATAGCCCATTGTACACATTGTACAAATAGTTCATTGTCTCCCTAGCGGGATCCAATTGTATTAATCTAGTAGGGCTAAGTTCAAATATTTATATATAGTAACTAAGATAAATCTCTTTTGTTATTACTAATGAAGGTTGTGGTAGGCTTAGAGAAGGGGGGTTGAATCTATGCCTTCCTTTTTAATTGCTGTTATTACCCCTTTAAAACAGATTTGCAATTCTGATTCTGTTTGAACTCAGCAGCGGAAATTTATGAGACAATTTATTTTTGTCTCATGATTATCAGAAAACAGAACACAACAGAGAAAAGAAAAGCTAACACCAGAAAGTATCCTGGTTCGGTTGCCTTATGTTATGCAACCTACATCCAGTCTCCTCCACAATTATGGAAGAATTTCACTATAGTTAACAGAATTACATACACCAATTTCACACTCAAGTTCTATCCTAACTTGACATTGGCTATGCTAACTCCTAACTATTCACTCTTAGTGCTAACCCAACTAAGAAAGGGATACCAAACAGGTACAAGATACAAGACACTTAGCCAACCTAAAGAAATCAGAAAAATAACTCTAGGCTTTTCTCTCAAGTGTATCACTCAGCTTTTTTTCACTCGTGGCTTTTACTTGAGCTTTCTCACAATGCCTTTTCTCACAAGAAATTACAGAAAGATAAACTTGGAAAAGTACATTACAATCAGTAAAAACATGAAGGAGATTGACTTCATCAGCAGCCTCTTTGCTATGTGCAAAACCAGATTCTCAAACCTCAGATGCAGTTCTTCAATATTGGCCGAATGCTTCTTTGAAAGTAAGCATTATCCAAGTAGAGGAACTTTTGAACACAGTTCTCACACTCTGGTTTTCTCTCCTTGGTTCTGAATGAGCAAGAAGTCTTCTTTTATTCTCCTTGCATGTTGCTGGGATCTTCTCCCAAGGTCAACACCTTGAGCCTTGAGCTTCACCAACCACAGATTCACTTTTTTTTTCTCAATAATCCTCAGAATAGAAACTCTCCTTCTGACTTCCTCATCTTGGCCGAAAGCCATAAAACAGCAACCATAGAAATCTTCCAATGGTCAACTTGATCTAAGCCCTTGAAAACCAACTTGGTCCCCAAGTCTTGTATAAGACCGTAGATACACAGCAGAGAAGAACAGAAATCCTCTTTCCCTTGTGTCCCATTTCGAATAGAGCAGAGTGTTGGGAGGTAGAAAAGAAGATATGAAGCACGCAAACAGAAATGGATTACTTTTACCTAAAACCGGATTTGGCTTGAACTTGTTGATTTGACCTAAGCCTTTCTTGCCTGACCTTCTCTTTCTTTCCTCTTCTTTGAATAGCTTAGGAGCTAAGCACTTTCTCTTGCTTCTGTGATTTGACATGATCAGAGAAAAAGTAATGTTGAGTTTGTGAAAGCAAGTGAGAGGGAAAAAGCTTGCTGAACTCAATTCGGGCTTGGGTATGAATATGATTTGCTTGGCCCGTTTTGATTTCTTTGGCTTTGTTTCTTTTGGGCTTTTGTTTTTGCTTTTCAGCCCACCAGCTTGGTTATTTTATTCTTCGTTCCATTTGGGCTGTAATTTAAATTTTGGCCTGCAATAATTTATAAATAATTAGTAACATGTAATTATAATTAATCAACACTAATTATTTATTTTGTCCAAAAATAATGTTTGTCATCACTTAATTTATTTAGTTAATTTCTTAACTCAACAATCTCCCCCTTGATGACAAACATAATTTTAAGCAATAATCAAAAGGAAATGAATTTGAGTAAGGGGTTTAGAAACTCCCTTTGATTTTTGTCATTTGCTCTTATGTTGCTCCCCCTTTCTTTTTCAATATTAGCTCCCCCTGAATTTATGCTTTCCTCTTTGTTCTTGTTTTCCATAGTACTCAAAGAGAATGCTATAGAGAGCTATACACAATAATTTTGTCTAAGGGATATCATACAAGCAACATCACATTATTAGCCCAACATCCAGCTAATATTAGCAGCTAAAAGATTTAATATGTGATCTTAAAATAAAAGCAACAGTCAGACTAAAATCCAGCAACAGTCAGACAAAAATCCCAAAAGAAATACTAGAAGAAACACTAGCTTTTACTCCCCCTTTTGTCATCAAGGGAGGATAATAAGCACTATCAACAGAGACAATGCCTTGTAGCCTGCAGAAAAAAGTTAGATCACAGTTTAAAGAACTAACTAAACAACCAAAAGTGTGGCAGTATCTAGAGTTATTACAGTCATTCGAAATAAAACAGTTCAAAAGTAGCTAAAGAAACAGAATTCATGAGACAAAAAGAGAGCAGCAGCAGCAGTTTTTAGGAGACAAATCCTAGGCATCAGAACCATCCCCCTTCGAAGCAGCTTCCTCGTCAACATCAGTGGCAATGTCTTCATCATTATTAAGGTTATCAATGAAGGTCATGAGCACAACCACGCTATCTCTTGATTTCTTCAGGAAGTTCTCATGCTTGCTAGCTAGCTTCCTTTGTTCCTTGCTCATGGCAATCAAATGATTTGATTGGGAAACAAACTCTTGAGCAACATCCTTGACCACATTCAGCAGAGCAGATTTCTTCCCAGTGGAAATGGAAGTACCCTCAGTGGAAGGAGGAGGAGAGTCATCTGGGATGTACTCTTCATCATCATCATCTAGAACCACTCTATCAGATCGAGTTGGTCTTTTTTGCTGTTTCACTAAACCACCCCCTTTTAGGTATGAATGTTTATTTTCATAAGCCTCATTTGACAGGTCAACACCAAAATTCTCAAATATGCAAATCAAAAACATGCCATAAGGTAGTGCTTTATCTTTCACACTTCTAACAGAATCAAACATGTATCTAGCCATCAAATAGGCAAAAGATATTTCTGTTTTAGTGATTAGGGCATACAAAACAAGTGTGTCTGTATAAGAAACCCTTTGATATGAACCACTTTGAGGAATTAAAATGTGGTTGACAATACGGTGCAACTAAGCACGTTCATATCCGAGGGCTTTGTGAGTGGGTGTGATGCCATCAATCAAGGAAACATGTTCACAAATGTGAGCCAATGCATCATGGTAAGAGATACCAACACCTTCATCCCACTTTACAGATGTATAAGCACACGGCCCAACATCAGTGTACTTCAAGGATTCACTGATAGTTTCATTATTCAAGATAATGTCTCTGCCCTTAACATAAGAATGCACACTTCCTTCATGATAAGTCATGTTTGCATAAAATTCTTTGACTAACTGAGGATATACAGTTTTTTGATTTTGAAAAGGTGATTCCAGTCTAAAAATTCCAAATTTTCAACAAAAGGAAAACCTTTCTTTTTCAAATCTGGCAGCAAGAAAAGAGGGACATAGAGTACGATACTGAATAACTCCCTCATAAAAGTCATGGTTCATGGCAGATTTGAAACGATGGGGGTTATAATCTGAGTGAGATGTCATGAAGTGTGATTTGTGAGCAAAAGGATCAATGTCTGGTTCTCTAACAGATTTGAGAGGGCAATGAGGGTTACCTCTTTGTGAACGCACAGGAACAGACCTTGACTTAGGTTTTGTAGGCTCAGGAACAGGCTCTTCAACAGCAGGATGCTTACCCTTGGAAGAACTGGGTTTTGAGGAACTTGGTTTGGATGGCGTTGCCTTAGGTGGTGGCGTCGGTTTGGCAGGAGCAGGGTACCTTGGAGTGGTCTTGGTTCGCGCCATGGGAACTGTGCGAGGAGGAGAGGTAGGAGGAGAAGGTGAAGGAGTAAAAGTGGTGTCTTGAGAACGAGTTGATGGTCTTGGATATCCTGGAAGTTTATGGATTTTCTCACGCGGTGCTCTTTTAGCAATGACTTTCTTCCCCATTTTGGTTAAATTTAGGCTTTTGATGGAAGAGAGACAGTGGAGTGAGAGGAAAGAAACCGAGGGGTTGAGGAGAAGTTATGGAGAGAAGTTATGGAAGGAGTGTTGGTAACCGTACCCAAAAGTGGTTTTCCAAAACCATGCAACTGCATCACTTTTGAAATGACATGAAAAGACCTGACCTCATAAATTTGAGATTTGATTTGATTTGAAAATAAAAAACAGAAAATGAATTTTAAATTTTGAAAAACCAAAAAGTAAACTGAAAATCTTTTTGGATTATAAACATTAAATGAAAAAATAAAAATATAGCCCATCACCAAAAAAATGTAACATTTACATATGGGCCCAGAGATAGTTGGATTTAAGGAAACACAATGGACCACTCTATATCTGATTTTGAGGTTGGCCAAGATTATCTTTCATTTGAAACGAGCCCAGAACACGCTGACTTGATGGAGACGTTCATCACCTGCCCAGAATTGTCTCATACCTATTTATGAGACAAAAATCTCCAGCAAATACATCAGCAATTTTCAAATAAAGAATTATAACTTAAAATTTCTAGACAAGTCCTAAGCATACAGAATCTATCCTCAGCTAATGGTTTTGTAAAAATATCTGTTAATTGCTCCTCAGATTTAACAAATTGAATGCTAATATCCCCTTTTTGGACATGTTCTCTTATTGAGTGAAATTTCACTTCAATATGCTTCGTCCTTGAGTGCAAAACTGGATTTTTAGAAATATTAATGGCACTCATATTATCACACATCAAGGGAATATTTTCAGCCTTTAATTTGTAATCAGCAAGCTGTGTTTTTAACCATAAAAGTTGAGAACAACAAGAAGAAGCAGCTATATACTCAGCCTCAGCAGTGGATAAGGCCACTGTTGGTTGCTTCTTACTTGACCAAATATTTAAGGACTTTCTAAGGAAGCAACATAAACCAGAAGTGCTCCTTCTATCAACTCTATCACCAGCAAAGTCTGCATCACAATAACCAACTGCAGAAAAATCATCAATCTTAGGATACCAAAGACCAAAATTAGATGTGCCATGAACATATCTAATGATCCTTTTAATTGCAGAAAGATGTGACTCTTTAGGTTTGGATTGGAACCTAGAACACAATCCAACACTTTGCACAATATCGGGTCTAGAGGAAGTTAAGTACATAAGGGAACCAATCATTCCTCTATACCTAGTCTCATCAACATCTTTCTCAGCTTCTCCCTTATCTAACTTAGAACTAGGATGCATGGGTGTTCCCATGGGTTTGGCATTTTCCATACCAAATTTCTTAACTAATTCCTTGGCATACTTTTCTTGATGAATGAAAATACCTTTTTCAATTTGTTTAATTTGCAGCCCAAAGAAGAAATTAAGTTCACCCATCATACTCATGTCAAATTCACTTGTCATGAGTTTTCCAAATTCAGAACAAAGGGATTCATTTGCAGATCCAAAAATAATGTCATCAACATATATTTGGACTAGAATAAAAGAATCATTAGAGTTTTTGATGAATAGAGTTGTGTCAGTGGTGCCTCTTTGAAAACCATTTTCCAAAAGAAAAGAGCTAAGTCTCTCATACCAAGCTCTAGGAGCTTGTCTTAAACCATAGAGAGCTTTAGACAATTTGAAAACATGATTAGAATGTTCTTTATTTTCAAAACCAGGAGGCTGCTTCACATACACTTCTCTATCTATCACACCATTCAAAAATGCACATTTCACATCCATTTGATATAATTTAAAACCACAAAATGCAGCATAAGCTAAGAGAAGCCTTATGACTTCCATTCGGGCAACAAGGGCGAAGGATTCATCAAAGTCTATTCCTTCTTCTTGGTCATATCCTTGAGCCACAAGCCTTGCCTTGTTTCTTGCAATGCTACCATCTTCTCCCAACTTGTTCCGAAATATCCACTTGGTGCCGGTCACTTTCTTTCCACTTGGCCTTGGAACCAAAGTCCATACTTGGTTCTTTTCAAACTCAAGAAGCTAATCCTCCATAGCTTTAACCCAAGATGGGTCACTAAGTGCTTCCTTAACATTTTGAGGCTCTATTTGTGATAGAAGGGCAATGTTGGATCCTTCATTGGCCTTTCTAGTGGAAGACCTTGTTTGTACTCCATGAGAGACGTCCCCAATGACAAATTCCTCAAGATAATTCTTCAAGAATCTCCAATCACGAGGTCTGGTGGACCTGGAGGCAGATTCAGTCACCAAGGGATTCTGGGCGCTGCTGGCCGTAGGATTTCCTTCAGATTCATAAGACAAAATGGAATTGTCTCTTGAATTTTCAGCATTTGCAGTTTCTGGTTCAGTTTGTCCAGAATTTTCTTTTCCTTGATTTTGAGCGGTTTCATCCTCCTTTTGAGCTTGATTTCCTGCATCACAATCTTCCAAAATGCTTTGCACCAAGTTAGTATCACAAAATGTAACATGCATTGACTCTTCAATAATTCTAGCATCTTGATGATAAACCCTATATGCTTTACTAGTTGTGGAATATCCTACAAACAAACACTCATAAGCCTTTGGATCAAATTTACCCAAATTTTCTTTGTTATTTAAAACAAAACATTTGCATCCAAAGATGTGCAAGTAATCTAAGTTTGGTGGGTAGCCTTTCCAAAGTTCATAAGGGGTTTTCTTCAAAAATTTTCTTATGATTGTTCTATTCAAAATGTGGCAAGCCGTATTGACCGCTTCAGCCCAAAGAAATTTTGGAACATTACTCTCACAAAGCATAGCTCTTGTCATCTCTTGTATGCTTCTATTTCTTCTTTCCACAACACCATTTTGTTGTGGTGTTCTTGGACAAGAGAAGTTGTGAGATATTCCAAATTCCTCACAAAAGGATTCAAACAAATTATTTTCAAATTCAATTCCATGATCGCTTCTTATAGAAGATATTTGTAAATCCTTTTCATTTTGAAGTTTCTTGGAAAAAGGTTCAAAGGCTGAAAAAGCTTCATTTTTGTGTGCAAGAAATAAAACCCAACCAAACCTAGTATAGTCATCCACAATTTCTAAACCATAATATTTACCACCTAGGCTTTGAGTTCTTGTTGGACCAAATAAATCAATGTGTAGCAACTCAAATGGTCTTTTAGTAGAGATGTCTTCCTTTGGTTTAAAAGAGCTTTTTGTTTGTTTTCCCATTTGGCAAGCATCACAAGTGATGTCTTTGTCAAACTTTATCAAAGGGAGACCCCTTACTAATTCTTTCTTCACAAGTTTGTTTATTTGAAACATACTTGCATGGCCCAATCTCTTGTGCCATAACCACTTTTCAGATTCTTTACAGTGAAAACAAGCTACATTTTGATCCTTTAGTTCATCAAGAGTAAGTCCATACATATTATTGAAACTTTTGGCAACAAACATCACTTCATTTGTCTTTTCATTGACAACACAGCATTCAAGCCTTTTAAAAACAACTAAATATCCTAAATCACACAGCTGACTTATACTCAAAAGATTGTGCTTTAAACCACATACCAAAAGCACATCATTAATGAAAGTAGATTGCTCATTACCTACTTTTCCAATAGCAATGATTTTACCTTTACCATCATCTCCAAAGGTCACAAAACCTCCATCATACTTATTTAGTTTGATGAAGTAGGTTGACCTTCCAGTCATGTGCCTTGAACATCCACTATCCATGTACCACATGTCTTTTTTGTTCTTGGATGCTAGGAAAATCTGTATGATGAGTTTCAAATAGCCTTAGGTATCCAAATTAATTTGGATCCTTTGAAGTTAATCCATCTTGGTTGCCCAGGTGCATTGAAATCACACGCAATATTGTAAACTTTGTTTCCAACAACTCTTTTTTCAATGAAGCATTGTGCATATGAGTGACCAAATTTCTTGCAATTAACACAATGATTTTCTAATGTGTGCCGCTGAAATTGAGGTGAGTTATATTGCTTGAAATGATTAAATGGTTGGAATTTTCTGGTTTTTGGAGGAGATGCATTTCTTTTGACAAACTGATTTTTGTTATAATTATTCCTCTTTGTAGAAATGTTTTCACCAGAATTTTTTTGAATATTTTTACCTTTCGAAAATGAGATTTTGTTGTAAAATATTGGTTTCTTGAAATCATCCTCATTTTTTGAAATGTAACCCAAACTTGGCCGGTTTGGACTCGGACCAGTTCTTGGTGAAGGCTCAGTTTCACTTATGTTTGCTTCATCAAATTTTTCTTCACAATTTGAAACATATCCGATACCTAATTTGCTTGGTATGGATTTGGTATTTGATGAAGAAGCCACAAATTTTATAGAGGGAGTATTAGAAACTGCATCTTCCTTGGCTATGTAGCCTAAACCAGATTTTTCAAACAATGGTCTTTGACTTGCAAGTAATTTGTCCAAGTTTTTGGAACCTTGAGCAAATTTTGCTAAGTCACTATTCAGCCTTTTAATCTTATCATTTAATCTTTCATTTTCAGCAATTAACTCATGAGAAGGATCCACAATGTGCTTTCCTTTTAATTTTTCAAGTTCAAATTTTAGAAATCTGTTTTCTTCAATGATGTCCAATGCACATTCAGTTTCCTTCACTTTTTCTTTTAAAAAATTATTTTCAGCTCTTAACACATCTCTTTCAAATCTGCATTCATTGTATTTATCAAGCAGTTTTGATGTGTTTAAAGTGAGATCATCAATAATAGCATGCAAGTCCTCAATGATCAAATCATAAGAGTTTACCTCATCAAGATTGTTATTTCCAGCCATGAAGCAGTCTTTGTCGTCTCCTTTAGATTCTTCTTCTTCATTGAGTCATTCTCAAGATCCTCCCAAGCTGCCATGAGTACTCTTTTCCTTTCCTTCTTTCCTTTGTCCTCCTTTTTGAGCTTTGGACAGTTTGACTTGAAGTGTCTAGCCTCCTTGCAATGATGACACGTGGTGCACGAAATTGCAATCACACTTTGCAATCCCGCACAACTAACCAGCAAGTGCACTGGGTCGTCCAAGTAATACCTTATGTGAGTAAGGGTCGATCCCACGGAGATTGTCGGCTTGAAGCAAACTATGGTTATCTTGTAAATCTTAGTCAGGATATCAATAATTATCAAGGTTGATTGTGAAAAGTAAAAGAATATAAAATAAGTACTTGTTCTGCAGTAATGGGGAACAGGTTGAGGTTTTGGAGATGCTCCATCTTCTGAATCTCTGCTTTCCTACTGTCTTCTTCTTCAAGCACGCAAGGCTCCTTCCATGGCAAGCTGTATGCAAGGGTTTCACTGTTGTTAGTGGCTACCTCCCATCCTCTCAGTGGAAATGTTCAACGCACCCTGTCACGGCACGGCTATCCATCTATCGGTTCTCAATCAGGCCGGAATAGAATCCAGTGATTCTTTTGCGTCTGTCACTAACGCCCCGCCCTCAGGAGTTTGAAGCTCGTCACAGTCATTCAATCATTGAATCCTACTCAGAATACCACAGACAAGGTTTAGACCTTCCGGATTCTCTTGAATGCCGCCATCAGTTCTAGCTTATACCACGAAGATTCTGATTAAAGAATCCAAGAGATATCTACTTAATCTAAGGTAGAACGGAGGTGGTTGTCAGGCACACGTTCATAGTTGAGAATGATGATGAGTGTCACGGATCATCACATTCATCCAGTTTAAGAACAAGTAATATCTTAGAATGGAAGCAAGCATAATTGAATGAAAAACAGTAGTAATTGCATTAATCCATCAAGACACAGCAGAGCTCCTCACCCCCAACCATGGGGTTTAGAGACTTATGCCGTAGGAAGTACACAAAGAAACGTGTAAAGTGTCATGAGGTACCGATACAATGTCAAAAGATCCTATTAATAGTAAGCTAGTAACCTAGGGTATACAGAAATGAGTAAATGACGTAAAAATCCACTTCTGGGTCCACTTAGTGTGTGCTTGGGCTGAGCATTGAAGCTTTCATGTGTAGAGACTTTTTCTGGAGTTAAACGCCAGCTTTCATGCCAGTTTGGGCGTTTAACTCCAATTTTTATGCCAGTTCCAGCGTTAAACGCTGGGAATTCTGAGGCTGATTTGCAACGCCGGTTTGGGCCATCAAATCTCTGGCAAAGTATAGACTATTATACAGTGCTGGAAAGCCCAGGATGTCTACTTTCCAATGCCGTTGAGATCGCGCCAATTGGGCTTCTGTAGCTCCAGAAAATCCACTTCGAGTGCAGGGAGGTCAGAATCCAACAGCATCTGCAGTCCTTTTCAGTCTCTGAATCAGATTTTTGCTCAGGACCCTCAATTTCAGCCAGAAAATACCTGAAATCACAGAAAAACACACAAACTCATAGTAAAGTCCAGAAAAGTGAATTTTAACTAAAAACTAATAAAAATATACTAAAAACTAGTTAAAATATACTAAAAACATACTAAAAACAATGCCAAAAAGCGTACAAATTATCCGCTCATCACAACACCAAACTTAAATTGTTGCTTGTCCTCAAGCAACTGAAAATCAAATAAGATTAAAAGAAGAGAATATACTATAGACTCCAAAATATCAAGGAAACTCAGCTCCAATTAGATGAGCGGGACTAGTAGCTTTTTGCTTCCGAACAGTTTTGGCATCTCACTTTATCCTTTGAAGTTCAGAATGATTGGCATCTATAGGAACTCAGAACTCAGATAGTGTTATTGATTCTCCTAGTTAAGTATAATGATTCTTGAACATAACTAGTGTATGAGTCTTGGCTGTGGCCCAAAGCACTCTGTCATCCAGTATTACCACCGGATACATACATGCCACAGACACATACTTGGGTGAACCTTTTCAGATTATGACCCAGCTTTGCTAGAGTCCCCAATTAGAGGTGTCCATGGTTCTTAAGCACACTCTTTTTGCCTTGGATCACAACTTTATTTCTTTCTTTTTCTTCTCTCTCTTCTTTTTTTTCGTTTTTTTTTTGAATCACTGCTTTTTCTTGCTTCAAGAATCAATCTAATGATTTTTCAGATCCTCAATAACATTTCTCTTTTTCCCTCATTCTTTCAAGAGCCAACAATTTTAACATTCTCACAACAACAAATTCAGAAGACATATGCACTGTTCAAGCATTCATTCGGAAAACTAAAAAAATATTGTCACCACATCAAACTAATTCAACTAGTTTCCAAGATAAATTCGAAATCCTGTACTTCTTGTTCTTTTGTGATTAAAGCATTTTTCATTTAAGAGAGGTGATGGATTCATAGGACATTCATAGCTTTAAGACATGAATTTTAAATTTTATTAATTATGAATTAACAACAAGACTCAAAAATAGATATAAGATGAGACTAAAAAAATAGAAAACAAAAATTTAAATAGGCTCCTAATGATAGAGGTTTTCACAGAGTTAGGACTCAACAACCTTGATTTTGAGAAGTGGATGCTCCCTCAAATTGAGGGGAGAATTTTTGGCGTTTCAGTTCTTGAAGTTCACGCCCCTGCTTCTCTTGTTCCTTTAGCAATTTGCAGAGCATGCAGTTCTAATTCTGCTGTTCTTCCTTAAGTTGCTCCATAGTTTCTTGCAACTTGGTGATAGATGCTTCTAGGCTGGCCCAGTAGCCAATTTCAGGAAATTCAGGGAGGAACTCCTGCGCCCTCCTTTTGATAGAGTTGTCTTGCATTTGTCCTTCCATTGACTTCTTGGTGATTGGATGTTCAATGGGTATGAATTCATCTACTCCCATCTTTACCCCAGCCTCTTTACAGAGCAAGGAGATCAAGCTTGGGTAAGCCAGTTTGGCCTCAGTGGAATTCTTATTTGCAATTGTGTAGATCTCACAAGCAATCAGATGATGAACCTCCACTTCTTTTCCAAGCATGATGCAATGAATCATCACTGCTCTCTTGATAGTGACCTCAGAACGGTTGCTAGTGGGCAAGATGGAACGCCCAATAAAGTCTAGCCAACCTCTTGCAATTGGTTTGAGGTCTCCCCTCTTGAGTTAGTTTGGGACACCCTTTGAATTGGTTATCCACTTAGTTCCAGGGAGGCATATGTCCTCTAGAACTTGATCCAACCCTTTATCTGCTCTCACCATTCTCCTATTAAAGGATTCAGGATCATATTGCAGTTGAGGCAATTTGAAGATTTCTCTTATTTTGTCCAGATGGAAGTATATAACTTTCCCTCTGACCATGGTTCTGTAAGTATGGTAAGCAGTTCCATTCATTCTCTGTTTATCTGTCAGCCACAGATTTGAGTAGAATTCCTGAACCATATTTCTTCCAACCTTTATCTCAGGATTGGAAAGAACTTCCCATCCTCTGTTTCGAATTTGCTCTTGGATCCCCGGATATTCATCTTCTTTCAGATCAAATTTAACTTCCGGGATCACTGACCTCAGACCCATTATTTTGTGATAATGGTCTTCATGTTCTTTGGTTGAGAACTTCTCTTGATTCCAAAGATTCTTTGGATTATTCTCTTTCTTTCCTCTTAAATTGGTTTGTTTTCCCTTAGGAGCCATGATCTTGATGAATCTTGGCTTAGTGATCACGGAAAAGCACACCAAACTTAGAGGTTTGCTTGTCCTCAAGCAAAAGAAAGGAAGGAAGAGAGAGAGGAGAAGAGCAAATTCGAATGGTGTGGGGGAATGAGGAGGCCGAACGTGTTTTTATAAGGGGGGGAGAAGAGATTTCGAAAAATTGGAAGGAGATTTGAGAAGATGTGGAGAGATTTTGAGAGAAGGGTGAGTTTTTGAACAAGATTTGGGATTGATTTGAGAGAGATTTGAAGAATGATTTTGATTTTTGAAGATTTGAAGGTGAATGATGAAAGGTTGAAATGTGTTTATGTAGAAAAGTATGGGTCAAAAAAAAGAAAGTTTGAAAAAATTTGATCGGAAAGTAAAATCTTGGTCCCCCACCTTTCTGGCGTTAAACGCCCAGAATGGCATCCATTCTGGCATTTAACGCCCATTTGCTAGCCAATGTGGGCGTTTAACGCCCAGCCAGGTGCCCTGGCTGGCGTTAAACGCCAGAATTCCCTTTGTCACTGGGCGTTTTGCTAAACGCCCAGGATGCTGCACACCTGGCGTTAAACGCCCAGAATGGTGCCCATTCTGGCGTTTAACGCCTAAAATGGCACCCTTACTGGCGTTAAACGCCCAGAATGGTGCCCATTCTGGCGTTTAATGCCCAAAATGCCCCTTACTGGCGTTTTTTTTTGCCAGTAAGCTCTTTTTCTCTGCTTTTTGCACTGAATCCTTTTGTAACTCTGTGAATTCCTTCAATTTTGATAATTGCCTCTGTAGAAATAAAACATATAACCTGCTAATGACTGGGTTGCCTCCCAGCAAGCGCTTCTTTACTGTCTTTAGCTGGACCTTCACTGAGAATCACTCAAGTCTCAGTTTTGAGCATTCTTGCTCAAAATTGTTTTCAAGATAATGCTTGATCATCTGTCCATTAACAATGAACTTTTTGTCAGACTCAGCATCCTGGAGCTCAACATATCCATATGGTGATACTCCTGTAATCACATACGGACCCCTCCAACGAGATTTAAGCTTTCCTGGGAACAATCTGAGCCTAGAGTTGAATAGCAGAACTTTTTGTCCTGGCTCAAAGACTCTAGATGACAACTTTTTGTCATGCCACTTCTTTGCCTTTTCCTTATAAATTTTTGCATTTTCAAAGGCATTGAGTCTGAACTCCTCTAGCTCATTTAGTTGGAGCAATCTTTTTTCACCAGCTAATTGAGCATCCATGTTTAGGAATCTGGTTGCCCAGTAGGCTTTATGTTCCAGTTCCACAGGCAGATGACAGGCCTTCCCATACACCAGTTGGTATGGGGAGGTTCCTATAGGAGTCTTGAATGCTGTTCTGTATGCCCACAGAGCATCATCCAAACTCTTTGCCCAATCCTTTCTTCAGGCTATCACAGTCCGTTCTAGGATTCTTTTTAGCTCTCTGTTAGAGACTTCAGCTTGCCCATTTGTCTGTGGATGATACAGAGTTGCCACTTTGTGGCTAATTCCATATCTGACCATAGCAGAGTATAGCTATCTATTGCAGAAATGAGTGCCCCCATCACTGATTAGTACTCTGAGAACACCAAACCTACTGAAGATGTGTTTCTGGAGGAATTTCAGCACGGTCTTGGTATCATTAGTGGGTGTAGCAATTGCTTCTACCCACTTAGATACATAGTCTACTGCCACCAGAATGTAAGTGTTTGAGTATGATGGTGGGAATGGACCCATGAAGTCAATTCCCCATACATCAAACAATTCAATCTCTAATATCCCTTGTTGAGGCATGGCATATCCGTGAGGCAAGTTACCAGCTCTTTGGCAACTGTCACAGTTACGCACAAACGCTCGGGCATCTTTATAGAGAGTAGGCCAGTAGAAGCCACATTGGAGGACTTTAGTGGCTGTTCGCTCACTTCCAAAATGTCCTCCATACTGTGATCCATGGCAGTGCCATAGGATCCTTTGTGCTTCTTCTCTGGGTACACATCTGCGGATCATTCCGTCTGCACATCTCTTAAAGAGATATGGCTCATCCCATAGGTAGTATTTGGCATCTGAAATTAATTTCTTTCTTTGCACTCTGCTGTACTCCTGGGGTATGAACCTCACAGCTTTATAATTTGCAATATCTGCAAACCATGGAGCTTCCTCAATGGCAAAGAGTTGCTCATCTGGGAAAGTCTCAGAGATCTCAGTAGAAGGGAGGGACGCCCCAGCTACTGGTTCTATTCGGGACAGATGATCAGCTACTTGGTTCTCTGTCCCTTTTCTGTCTCTTATTTCTATATCAAACTCTTGCAGAAGCAACACCCATGTTATAAGCCTGGGTTTTGAGTCCTGCTTTGTGAGTAAGTATTTAAGAGCAGCATGGTCAGTGTACACAATCACTTTGGATCCCACTAGATAGGATCTAAACTTGTCAATGGCATAGACCACTGCAAGTAACTCTTTTTCTGTGGTTGTGTAATTCTTATGTGCATCATTTAGAACACGGCTGGCATAATAAATGGCGTGCAGAAGCTTGTTATGCCTTTGTCCCAACACTGCACCAATGGCATGGTCACTGGCATCACACATTAGTTCAAATGGCAATGTCCAGTCTGGTGCAGAGATGACTGGTGCTGTGACCAGCTTGGCTTTCAGGGTCTCAAATGCCTGCATGCACTGTGTGTCAAACACAAATGGTGTGTCAGCAGCTAGCAGATTACTCAGAGGTTTTGCAATTTTCGAAAAATCCTTTATAAACCTTCTGTAGAATCCTGCATGCCCCAGAAAGCTTCTGATTGCCTTAACATTGGCAGGTGGTGGTAATTTTTCAATTACCTCTACCTTTGCCTTATCCACCTCTATTCCCCTGCTTGAAATCTTGTGTCCAAAGACAATTCCTTCAGTCACCATAAAGTGACATTTCTCCCAGTTTAAAACTAGGTTAGTCTCTTGGTATCTTTTCAGGACAAGTGCTAGGTGATTAAGACATGAGCTGAATGAGTCTCCATATACTGAGAAGTCATCCATGAAGACTTCCAGAAATTTCTCCACCATATCAGAGAAGATGGATAACATGCATCTCTGAAAGGTTGTAGGAGCATTACATAGACCAAAAGGCATCCTCCTGTAGGCAAACACGCCAGAAGGGCAAGTAAATGCTGTTTTCTCTTGGTCCTGAGGATCTACTGCAATTTGGTTGTAACCTGAATAGCCATCCAAAAAGCAGTAATAATCATGACCAGCTAGTCTTTCTAGCATTTGGTCTATGAATGGTAAAGGAAAATGATCCTTTCTGGTGGCTGTATTGAGCCTTCTGTAGTCAATACACATACGCCACCCTGTGACTGTCCTTGTAGGAACCAGTTCATTTTTTTCATTATGAACCACTGTCATGCCTCCCTTTTTTGGGACAACTTGGACAGGGCTCACCCAGGGGCTATCAGAAATAGGATAAATAATCCCAGCCTCTAGTAATTTAGTGACCTCTTTCTGCACTACCTCCTTCATGGCTGGATTTAGCCTCCTCTGTGGTTGGACCACAGGTTTGGCATTATCCTCCAACAGGATCTTGTGCATGCATCTGGCTGGGCTAATGCCCTTAAGATCACTTATGGACCACCCAAGAGCTGTCTTGTGTGTCCTTAGCACTTGAATCAGTGCTTCCTCTTCCTGTGGATTTAAAGCATAGCTTATAATCACTGGAAAAGTGTCACCCTCTCCCAGAAATGCATACTTCAGGGATGGTGGTAGTGGTTTGAGTTCAGGTTTGGGAGGCTTATCTTCCTCCTGAGGAATTTTCGAAAATTCCTTTGTTTCCTCTGACTCTTCTTGATCAGGCTGAGCATCTTTGAAGATGTCCTCAAGCTCTGATTCTAGACTTTCAGTCATATTGATCTCTTCCACCAGAGAGTCAATAATGTCAGCGTCCATGCAGTCACTTGGTGTGTCTGGATGCTGCATAGCTTTTACAGCATTCAACTTGAACTCATCCTCATTGACTCTCAGGGTTACTTCCCCTTTTTGTATATCAATGAGAGTTCGTCCAGTTGCTAGGAAAGGTCTTCCTAGAATGAGAGTTGCACTCTTGTGCTCCTCCATTTCCAGCACCACAAAGTCAGTTGGAAAGGCGAATGGCCCAACCTTGACAATCATGTCCTCTATTATGCCTGATGGATACTTAATGGAGCCATCAGCAAGTTGGAGGCATATCCTGGTTGGCTTGACTTCTTTAGTCAACCCAAGCTTTCTGATAGTGGATGCAGGTATTAGATTGATACTTGCTCCAAGGTCACACAGGGCTGTCTTGGTGCAAGCACCTTCTAATGTGCATGGTATCATAAAGCTTCCTGGATCTTGAAGCTTTTCTGGTAAGCTTTTTAAAATGACTCCACTGCATTCTTTAGTGAGAAATACTTTTTCAGTTTCTCTCCAATCCTTCTTATGACTTAAGATTTCTTTCATGAACTTAGCATAAGAGGGTATTTGCTCAAGTGCCTCTGCAAACGGAATCTTTATTTCAAGAGTCCTTAGATAGTCTGCAAAGCGGGCAAATTGCTTATCCTGTTTCGCTTGGCGGAGTTTCTGAGGATAAGGCATCTTGGCTTTATATTCTTCAACCTTAGATGTTGCAGGTTTATTCCTTACAGAAGTGGTTGAAGAAGCCTTTTTAGAGGGATTACTGTCAGCACTCTCAAGTGTCTGATCCTCCCTTGGCGTCTGAACGCCAGAATTGGGTGAAGATTGGGCGTTTAACGCCAACTTCTCTCCCTTCTCTGGCGTTTGAACGCCAGAACTGGGCAGGGAATGGGCGTTTAACGCCAGCTTTCCTCCCCTTTTCTGGCGTTTGAACGCCAAAAGTAATCCTCTCTGGGCTCTTACTGTCCTCAGAGGGATTTTGAACAGTGGTTTGGTTATCCTCTGTCAATTGTTCCTTATTTGGCTTCTTGCTACCTTGAGCAGTGTTATTCAATGTCTTCCCACTCCTTAGTTGAACTGCTTGACATTCTTCTGTTGTCTGTTTAGATATCTGCTGTTTTGCTTGATTCAACTGCAGTTCTATGTTCTTGTTAGCAGTTTTAGTTTTATGGAGCATCTCTTTAAATTCTGCTAACTGTTTTGTCATCATGTGTAATTGTTGATTAAGCTCAATCATCTGTTCTTGAGGATTAGGATCAGTGGCTACTGCCATGACTTCCTCTTTTGGAGAGAACTCATTGCCAGAGTACAAATATTGATTTCTAGCAACAGTGTCTATAAGCTCTTGAGCCTCTTCAATTGTCTTCCTCATGTGTATAGATCCACCAGCTGAGTGGTCTAAAGACATCTGAGCTTTTTCTGTAAGCCCATAGTAGAAGATGTCTAACTGTACCCACTCTGAAAATATTTCAGAGGGGCATTTTCTTAGCATACCTATATACCTCTCCCAGGCATTATAAAGGGATTCATTATCCTCTTGTTTAAAGCCTTGGATGTCCAGCCTTAGCAGTGTCATCCTCTTTGGAGGGTAAAAGTGATTCAGGAATTTGTCTGATAACTGTTTCCATGTCTTTATGCTTGCTGTAGGTTGGTTATTCAACCACCTCTTAGCTTGATCTTTTACAGCAAATGGAAACAGTAATAGTCTGTAGACATCCTGATCCACCTCTTTATCACGTACTGTGTCAGCAATTTGTAAGAACTGTGCCAGAAACTCAGTAGGCTCTTCCTGTGGAAGACCAGAATACTGACAATTTTGCTGCACTATGATAATGAGTTGAGGATTTAGCTCAAAGCTGCTTGCCTTGATGGGAGGTGTACAGATGCTACTCCCATATGCAGCTGTAATGGGGTTAGCATAAGACCCCAGAGTCCTTCTAGACTGTTCAATTCCACTTAGGTCCATGATGGATAAAGGGAAATGATATGGATTGCAAGTAGATAAAAATATATTTATTTATTTTTTTGAATTAACCGAAAAAAAAATAAAATAAAACAAAAGGAAAATAAAACAAAAATTCGAAAATTAAAAGAAAATAAGATCAAAGCAAATTTGAAAACTGAATCAATTAGTTAATTAAAAAGATTTTGAGAATAGCAATTAAAAAGATATGATTGAAAAATTTTTGTGAAAAAGATTTGATTTTTGAAATGAGGAAAGAGAAAAACAACAAAATGACACCAAACTTAAAATTTTTAGAAAATCAAACACTAATTTTCGAAAATTTTAAGAAAAAAAAACACAAAGAGGACACCAAACTTAGAATTTTTACGGATCAAAAAGGGACTAAAGACATGCAAATTCGAAAATTAGAAGAAAAACAAAAGCATGCAATTGACACCAAACTTAAGATATGAAACTAGACTCAACTAAAAGACTCTAAACCAACAAAAATAAAACAGTCCTAATCTAAGCAACAAGATAAGCCGTCAGTTGTCCAAACTCGAACAATCCCCGGAAACGGCGCCAAAAACTTGGTGCACGAAATTGCAATCACACTTTGCAATCCCGCACAACTAACCAGCAAGTGCACTGGGTCGTCCAAGTAATACCTTACGTGAGTAAGGGTCAATCCCACGGAGATTGTCAGCTTGAAGCAAACTATGGTTATCTTGTAAATCT
This sequence comes from Arachis hypogaea, assembly GCF_003086295.3. Lineage (NCBI taxonomy): Eukaryota > Viridiplantae > Streptophyta > Magnoliopsida > Fabales > Fabaceae > Arachis > Arachis hypogaea. Next base: position 114,721,901 of record NC_092038.1, read on the forward strand.
TAGTCAGGATATCAATAATTATCAAGGTTGATTGTGAAAAGTAAAAGAACATAAAATAAGTACTTGTTCTGCAGTAATGGGGAACAGGTTGAGGTTTTGGAGATGCTCCATCTTCTGAATCTCTACTTTCCTACTGTCTTCTTCTTCAAGCACGCAAGGCTCCTTCCATGGCAAGCTGTATGCAAGGGTTTCACCGTTGTCAGTGGCTACCTCCCATCCTCTCAGTGGAAATGTTCAACGCACCCTGTCACGGCACGGCTATCCATCTGTCGGTTCTCAATCAGGCCGGAATAGAATCCAGTGATTCTTTTGCGTCTGTCACTAACGCCCCGCCCTCAGGAGTTTGAAGCTCGTCATAGTCATTCAATCATTGAATCCTACTCAGAATACCACAGACAAGGTTTAGACCTTCCGGATTCTCTTGAATGCCGCCATCAGTTCTAGCTTATACCACGAAGATTCTGATTAAAGAATCCAAGAGATATCTACTTAATCTAAGGTAGAACGGAGGTGGTTGTCAGGCACACGTTCATAGTTGAGAATGATGATGAGTGTCACGGATCATCACATTCATCCAGTTTAAGAACAAGTAATATCTTAGAATGGAAGCAAGCATAATTGAATGAAAAACAGTAGTAATTGCATTAATCCATCAAGACACAGCAGAGCTCCTCACCCCCAACCATGGGGTTTAGAGACTCATGCCGTAGGAAGTACACAAAGAAACGTGTAAAGTGTCATGAGGTACCGATACAATGTCAAAAGATCCTATTAATAGTAAGCTAGTAACCTAGGGTATACAGAAATGAGTAAATGACGTAAAAATCCACTTCTGGGTCCACTTAGTGTGTGCTTGGGCTGAGCATTGAAGCTTTCATGTGTAGAGACTTTTTCTGGAGTTAAACGCCAGCTTTCATGCCAGTTTGGGCGTTTAACTCCAATTTTTATGCCAGTTCCAGCGTTAAACGCTGGGAATTCTGAGGCTGATTTGCAACACCGGTTTGGGCCATCAAATCTCTAGAAAAGTATGGACTATTATACATTGCTGGAAAGCCCAGGATGTCTACTTTCCAATGCCGTTGAGAGCGCGCCAATTGGGCTTCTGTAGCTCCAGAAAATCCACTTTGAGTGTAGGGAGGTCAGAATCCAACAGCATCTGCAGTCCTTTTCAGTCTCTGAATCAGATTTTTGCTCAGGACCCTCAATTTCAGCCAGAAAATACCTGAAATCACAGAAAAACACACAAACTCATAGTAAAGTCCAGAAAAGTGAATTTTAACTAAAAACTAATAAAAATATACTAAAAACTAGTTAAAATATACTAAAAACAATGCCAAAAAGCGTACAAATTATCCGCTCATCAACACGTCACCTTGCTCAAGTCTATCTTGTGCTCCTTTGAACTTGAACCCTTGTATTTTCCCTTGCTCTTCATCATCCTTCTAAATCTCCTAGCAAAAAACAAAAGCTCGTCATCTGAAATACCATCACTAGACTCACACTCTTTTGGTTCTATTTGTGACTTGAGGGCTATTCCCTTTTTCTTTGAGTCTGTGTTTGTGTGTGTGGCTTCATAGGCAAGGAGTTTTCCTCTCAGCTCATCATAGGTTATGGGACTTATGTTGTTACTCTCGGTTAGGACAGTGGCAGTGTTTTCTCACTCTTTTGTGAGGCTTATAAGGAGTTTTCTCACCAAGGTTTGTTCTGCATAGTTTGTACCCATAGCATCAAGGTTGTTGATTATGATTGAGAATCTCTCAAACGCTTCATCAATGCTTTCTCCATCCTTCATGCTAAACATCTCGTATTCTTTTCACAGCATATCAATCCTCGTTTCTTTTACTTGTTTGGTGCCTTCGTGTGTAACCTGGAGTTTTTCCCAGATTTCTTTGGTTGTCTTGCATCTAGACACTTTCCGGTACTCTTCAAAGCTGATAGCATAGTGAAGAAGGTTGATTGCTTTAGCATTCAGCTCTATCTTCTTCTTATCATCTTCATTCCATTCAGCTTCTTCTTTTGGAGTCACCACTCCATCAACACTTGTTTTTGTTGGGATCTTTGGACCGCTTACAACGATCTTCCATATGTTGTAGTCAATGGATTAGATGAAGATCCTTATCCTTTCTTTCCAGTAGGAATAGTTCTTTCCGTTGAAGAAAGGTGGCCGGTTGTTTGACTAGCCTTCAGTGAGGGTGTAAGCAACTGTGGTTGTGCCCAAGTTGTTTGCCAATGGATCTTTGCTCCAAGCGGTTAAGCTTGATTCTTGAGACCTTAGCTTTGATACCAATTGAAGGTTGTGGTAGGCTTAGAGAAGGGGGTTGAATCTATGCCTTCCTTTTTAGTTGCTGTTATTACCCCTTTAAAACAGATTTGCAATTCTGATTCTATTTGAACTCAGCAGCGAAAATTTATGAGACAATTTATTTTTGTCTCATGATTATCAGAAAACAGAACACAGCAGAGAAAAGAAAAGCTAACACCAGCAAGTATCCTGGTTCGGTTGCCTTGTGTTATGCAACCTACATCCAGTCTCCTCCACAATTATGGAAGAATTTCACTATAGTTAACAGAATTACATACACCAATTTCACACTCAAGTTCTATCCTAACTTGACATTGGCTATGCTAACTCATAACTATTCACTCTTAGTGCTAACCCAACTAAGAAAGGGATACCAAACAGGTACAAGATACAAGACACTTAGCCAACCTAAAAAAATCAGAAAAATAACTCTAGACTTTTCTCTCAAGTGTATCACTCAGCTTTTTTTCACTCATGGCTTTTACTTGAGCTTTCTCACAATGCCTTTTCTCACAAGAAATTACAGAAAGATAAACTTGGAAAAGTACATTACAATCAGTAAAAACATGAAGGAGATTGACTTCATCAGCAGCCTCTTTGCTATGTGCAAAACCAGATTCTCAAACTTCAGATGCAGTTATTCAATATTGGCCGAATGCTTCTTTGAAAGTAAGCATTATCCAAGTAGAGGAACTTTTGAACACAGTTCTCACACTCTGGTTTTCTCTCCTTGGTTCTGAATGAGCAAGAAGTCTTCTTTTATTCTCCTTGCATGTTGCTGGGATCTTCTCCCAAGGTCAACACCTTGAGCCTTGAGCTTCACCAACCACAGATTCACTTTTTTTTTTCTCAATAATCCTCAGAATATAAACTCTCCTTCTGACTTCCTCATCTTGGCCGAAAGCCATAAAACAGCAACCATAGAAATCTTCCAATGGTTAACTTAATCTGAGCCCTTGAAAACCAACTTGGTCCCCAAGTCTTGTATAAGACCGTAGATACACAGCAGAGAAGAACAGAAATCCTCTTTCCCTTGTGTCCCATTTCGAATAGAGCAGAGTGTTGGGAGGTAGAAAAGAAGATATGAAGCACGCAAACAGAAATGGATTACTTTTACCTAAAACCGGATTTGGCTTGAACTTGTTGATTTGACCTAAGCCTTTCTTGCCTGACCTTCTCTTTCTTTCCTCTTCTTTGAATAGTTTAGGAGCTAAGCACTTTCTCTTGCTTCTGTGATTTGACATGATCAGAGAAAAAGTAATGTTGAGTTTGTGAAAGCAAGTGAGAGGGAAAAAGCTTGCTGAACTCAATTCGGACTTGGGTATGAATATGATTTTCTTGGCCCGTTTTGATTTCTTTGGCTTTATTTCTTTTGGGCTTTTGTTTTTGCTTTTCAGCCCACCAACTTGGTTATTGTATTCTTCATTCCATTTGGGCTGTAATTTAAATTTTGGCCTGTAACAATTTATAAATAATTAGTAACATGTAATTATAATTAATCAACACTAATTATTTATTTTGTCCAAAAATAATGTTTGTCATCACTTAATTTATTTAGTTAATTTCTTAACTCAACAACTAAAGATAATTATTGCACACATTTATATCAGACCTATATTTTTATATGTCTCTGATTATGAATTCAACACGTTATACTTAATATTTTGAGCGTATTAGTAATGATGAGACTTACTTCTATTTAGCTAGGTTTTGGTATATGGATTAGTAGGACCTGCATATATAGTATTTTATACATAAACTTTATAAGTAATGACCTACTACAAATATTTCCACTAAAAGGCATAAATAATTGCTATAATCCAACGGTTAAAATTGATGTTTTTAAGTGATTGAATCTTATAACATCTAGCAATTTAATTGAATACATATGCTAATCTATTTTAGATGGCATAAATATATATGTATTTGACTATATTATCAGCTTAAATTTTCAGTATATATTTTAATGTTAATTATTTAGTTATGATCTCTGTTCATTTTACTAATCATGTATGACGTTGTTGGTGATGGAGGCTATTAATCAATCCTAACACATTAGTGGTGGGTTCTAAACATTGTAAATGGTTTGATTTTTTGTTTTACTGATGCAAGTTTTTAAAATTCCTCTTGCTTAATAATTAATTACTGGGTGAAATATCTTTGATGAGTTTGCCTTAAGATTTCTTTTCCCGATCTTTTTTGAGAGAATATTCAGTCTGACATTAGTCATTTATCTATCTATCCTATCTACCTAAATATCAGTCTTGTGAGAAAAGACAATTAATAATTTGGTGTTAAAAATTTTTTGAGTATCCAAAAAAGTGTATGGAATTTATGTGATATATGCTATGGTCAAAGCGTATTATCCTATTGCTTATCTATCCTATTTATCTAGATCTCAATCTTTTGAAATCACACAATTAACAATTTGGTGCAAAAAAACTTTACAGTATGAAAAAGGGTGCACAAAGTTTATCTAATATATACTATGGGTCAAAGTATACCATCTATCTTGGTTTTGATACTGGTATAAAATTTTTAGATAAGATTTTTTCTTGTTGTTATACAAATTAGTCAAAAATTTTCTATCATATCAGCATGTTTGACAATTCACAAATAAGTTCAACTCCACTTTTGGAAGTTTATTAGGGTGTATTTCATTTTAATTTTTAGACTATTGATATAGTCTATACAACATATGCTGAAAGTGGAGACTCTTTAGGCCAAAAAAAGCAGACATGTAGGTTTTACATTCTTCGAAAAAGTTCAAATTGACTTTTAAAAATTGGTTAGGGTGTCTGTCATTTGAAATTATTTCAATATTTTTTGTGTGTTGAAAATGAAAAAAAAAAATAGAGATAAGAAGTATCTTTTTTTCTTACCCACAATTCATGCCAACATGTTTCACAATGTATTAGGCCTTCTTGATCTTTTAAAAAGAGGTTAGTCCTTCATCGGTGATAATCAGATCTTATATATTAAAATAGCACTGCTGAAAATAGATACATGTCTCTACTTCTCTTTATCTGTGATTGATATCCATATATTTTTTGTTTCAAATAAATCTCTAGTCCCATCCACTGAGGGGGTCTATCTAAAAAAATATGAAATAGTTATCCAAAATTTCTTATAACAAAAAAAGTATTTAGATTTTAAGAAACTTACCCATTTACCCTTGTTCTTTTATCCAAGGATCCCTATTATCTAAAGTCATTACTAATTTGTTAAAACACATATTTATTTCTACCAAACCCTGTTTCTTTAGTAATACTCTCATATTAGGCAAGGTGATGGCCTATCATGATATGTAATAGTATTATATGGAATATATTGTATAAATGAATCATGTGATGAATCTTCCTTATTTTCCTTCGAATAAGTTTTCATAAAGTAGTTAAAAGATAGCCCCTTCAATGAGTCAAAGTATTTGAAGATATCTTACTTCTTGAAACGGATAAAAATTCAAATATAAAAAAAATGTCATTCTTGTTATACGGTTTCATGGCAACACCTACCATGATGTACCATTTTTTCTACAATTTTTAGAAAGTGCTTAGTACCTCTCTTTGGACCATATATTTTTTCGAATAAAAAAATTCTTATACCGTTATTCAACCATCTATGGATCCAATGTATTTAAATTTATTAATATTTTAAACTTTGATGTCTCATGCTACTTTTCCTTGGTCGAAACTTCACTTCCTGATTCAACTTAGTAGATATAGAAAAAATCTCTTGTTTGTAGCTATTAAGGACTATATAGCATTAATTTATAATGAATATATTTTTTTAAAATCATATATCAGAATTACTTTTTTATTGTATGAACAAATTATATAATGAATCTTTTTTAATTTTTCTTTGAGTAAGTTTTGATAAAGTTTGGCTAAATAAGACATTTTGTTTTACTTGATAACTGCAGCAAATAAAATACGATAACCAAGACTGTCATTGAGCTCCACTTGTGAGGGCAGATACATCAGTTACAGGTAATAAAATTATTTGACTTATATTAAAGGTTAATTAATTAGCATGTCCAAAATGTGAAAAGTAGTACTATATCTAGTTAGAGTCTAAATAAAAAAATCCTTTAGAATTTTATATAGAACTCATTAGTCTAAATGTTTATTCATCACATTTAACTGGATATCAAGCTTGTGAGATTAGAATATTAACAATTACAGTCCAAATTCACAAATATATTGCTAATGAAGCTTAATGTAAATACTGCATTGGAATTATAAATAATGTACTGCTACACTGATCACATGAAAGTCACATATAACATTTACCCTAAAATGCATTAGTCTAATAATTTCATACCAAAGTCATTCACCATACTTCAAAATAACCAAGTACCATAAATTAGCATACTTATGGCTGAACTAATACAAAAACCAAAATATTACACATATCAAAATGCAGAAACCTCTAAACATTGTCAATCTGATTCCATAACTGTATCAAAATATAGGAACCAAAATAATACGCAAACCAAATAACATACTAAGATCCAACCATGCTATTAATCATACATTATGTCTAATTATCACTCTCACTAATGTGCATCTTATGCCTCTTTCCACCCTTGCGACTGAACTTGTTCGTGAAAAATCCCAATTCATCTTCATTGTCAATATTTATAGGCAAAGATTGTTTCATCTCCATGATAGCTCTTTTAGCTGGGTTTTTTCTTTGAGGTTGGTGACACTGTCCTCAATACCATCCTGATAATACCAAAATTATAATTTCACTTTTATGTATATAAAAAAAATACTTGTAAAAAAAGATGCCTTGTTAGCAATTATATTATATAAGCTCACCATAGAAAAAATAGAATCAGTGTCATTTTGCATATTGGCCAAAACTGCCGACACATTGATCGAGTCACTGCATCTATTGTCCTATAAATAGGCACCCAAAAATCCTACTTATACATTATAATATACATGCTAGCATAGTTAATATTTTCATTGTCAAAATGAAATAACTAAAGCACATACAGTTATAACATCAAAGGCGAGATTATGTATTTTCTTGGGGTGATTCATCTCTATAATCTCCTCATCATCACATATTTTCATGACAGTATAGACCTGGTCATATTGTTTAATGTTCGATGATTTAACGTTAACCTTGAAAAGTAACTTCCTATCCACCATGGTTTCCAAAGTCGGGGGTATCCATCTCCATCAAAAGCCTAGGATGTTTGTAAAATTCAATCAATATACTTGTTAAAAAAAATAAAGATCAACTGCATATCTTACATACTATACTTGTTTATTGTATGAACAAAATCATATAATGAATTTTCCTTAATTTTTCTTTGAATAAGTTTGATAAAGTTTGGCTAAGTTACACATTTTATTTTACTTGATAACTGCAGCAAATAAAATAGGATAACCTAAACTATCATTGAGCTCTACTTGTGAGGGTTAATACATCAGTTACATTGATAAAATTATTTTACTTACATTGAAGGTTAATTAGCATGTCGACAATGTAAAAAGTAGTACTATTCAGTTATAATTTAAATAATACCTCGTTCTTGATCTGGTCAGCTTGCCTCCCGCATAGCTGGATCGTTTCCCTATCCCACATTAACAATGTTATGCTACCCGTTCTGTCACATGTCATCACCTCAACTTTGAACCTGAATCAAACACATCAAAACATCAATGACACGAAGTCGGAACCCAAAATAATATCAATAAACTTGAAACAGAAAACATGCATTTTATAAATTTAACATATATGTCACACACACCTAAGTGATGCAGCTCCATGGGTGTGACCACATCTATCACACTCATATCTATTTCTAATAGGGATTTCTACTTTTTTTGGACATTTTTAACATGATTTGTAATACCAATCATCCTTGCCAGATTTAATTGAAACTATTGTACTGGCAATTCATATAGGGCTTTCCTGCAAATAATAGCATGGAAATGTTAATATATAGCAATGAAAATAGACTAAGTAGATTCTTGTACTAATTGTCCTCGCTTGTGTTGAGCTGATGGCTTCTTCTATATTTTTAACAGTAATATCTCCCTTTTTTAGCTCGTCGGCACCAGATCCCGGGCCATGGGATGAAACTTGACTAATCTGGCCGAGTTTGCCGGTTTTTCAGAAAGCCTCCTTTAAAATTAATAAATACCGACATCACAATCCATACACAAAAGAATTTTCTTCTTGCATAATCACTCATTGTGGATGTTAACTAACTTGTTAGAGAAATCTCTAACCTCTTCCAAATCAGGATTAATACGTAACTTAGAATACTCAAAGTGACTTTGTACTGATGTTTTTTCTATAAGAGAATATAGATTATTGTGAGCTACATGTTCTTGAATTGTTAATGCCATTAATAGTAAGCAAAACAATAACTTATTTAATGTAAACATATACCATTCCACTTGTTCGGTCTAAAGCATTGAGCTATAACTATCAGAGGCTCCACCCTTTCTCCTTTGAGATATGGTAGAATTTGGTCTACCATGTTTCCAAACAATACACACTCAATGCTGTTATTTCTGCATCACAATGTTAGAAGAATAAAAATTGTTACTAAGTACAGTCATAACAAAAGTGAACAAATCAAACTACTATAGAGAACTCTTACTCAAGGTCTTCGATCAAAATAGCCAAACGCTTTGTCTCTCTGCCTTTGTTAGTAATCAACTCTCTTGGATCTTCTTTTCCAACCACTTCACCAATGACATCTACACAACAATGAAAAGTCCAAAACAAATTAATTTTCTCACATGACACGTTTGTTAGATAAATCCACCAATGGTATCATTTTTTTTAATTTGCATTACCTATGAGTATTGAATCATCGATCTTGTCAGCTTGAAGCAGCTTCACAATAGGCTTAAAAGAAAATGTCTCTAGAAAAAAATTGGGATGAGGTACCGGAAGAACAGTGATCTTCTGTGAAAAATTAATAGTCTATCTATTTGTAGTATCTTGATTTTCTCTTTTTTATCCACCACTATGAAGTTAGACATCACGTACATGCTAAACTCCAAAATATTACTTCTCCACTTCTTGACCAATGGTTTTGGAATTGAAGCACGGATCCTACCACCCTAGAAATTTTGAAAACAGCATGTCAGTAGTAGAAACACGATTAGAAGCTTCAAAATAATTAGGTATACTATATATCCAACACAATTAATTTGATATCTTGAAGAACTATCTCAATGCCATTGATTTCTTTGTCATTGAATCTGTTTGGGACTTCCCATAAGTGCACAACATAAACCTTAAAATTCCATTGAAGTTTTGTTGGATTGACATCCATTAACATATCATATATTTCTGCCATGTTTATGCAGGTTCGGAACAAAAAACTCACTATTTTGGAATAGAAAACACTCTCAAATAGTTTCAGGGGTAATGGTTGAGGATGTGTCCTGAGCAACCTTTTATATAGGCAAGTTTAAATTTTGAAGAAGATGAGAATATGTTTTTTACCACGGCAATCCATTATTTAATTCACACAACTGTCTACTATTTAGTTTCCACGTGTCAGCCAGTGAAGTTATGCACTTGTCAAACACAAAGAACAAAACTTGTCGAACAGCAACCTATCCACTACATTCTTATAATATAGTAACAGATACTATATTCTTCTTTTCTGCTATTTTTGATTTCTCTTATTTTTTTATTTTATATTTTTTATCGATAATTTAGTGTAAAATTTAAAATTTAAATAAAAAAGATGATTTTAAAATTTGATTTTAAATTTTAGAAACAATTTTATACAAAAAAATTAAAAATAAAATTTTTTTAACCTATAATTTAAAAACCAAAATCATATTTAATCGTTCTTTTATTAAGAAAAAGTCTAGGGGCCAGCAGTTTTATTGAATTTTGGCCAGCATGTAATCAGCAGAAAAAGGTGAGCCATTCGATAAAATTTTACACTAATTTCACACTATTAAATTATCATTGATAACTAATTAATGGCTAACAATCACAAAAATTACTGCTTCTAGTATTGCTCTTTTATTAATACACAGTTAAATACACTGATAGAAGTCATACAGTAACTCAAAAAAATATCAAGGCTTTTAATGTAAAACACGTCTATCTAAAAGTGGCACGAATACAATTTTTTTAAAAACTCCCAGGACCTTTCAAAAACAAAACGCTTTTCCCTCCAGAGCAAACACAGTAGACTGTAGAGTCTTCCCGAACGATATAAATTCCATAATAATGAAAAATATAAAAAAAATAAACAATAAAGTGAATAAACATATTAGAAAGTCGCGTTTGACCGTTTGTGAGCCCAGCAATTTTTCATTTTTCATTTTTTCATTTTTCTGGACTCTTGACTTGCCCCTTTCTGTTTCTATTTTCTATTTTACTTCCCCCCCCCCCCTCCTCTGTTCTCTTTGTTGCTCTAACCCCTTTCATTCAGGAAATTCTCTTCTCAGTTTGTAAACCTTCACATTTCTTCAATCGTTCTTATTCTTTCTTTCTTTTCTTTTCGTCGAGCATATATTCTTGCATAGGCGTTGTTGAATCTTGCTGAATATTGCATCGCCACTTTCTATTTTTCGCTTCTTTGGAGAGATGGATGCATTCGTCAAACAGGAACTCACCGGCGATGTTCCCAATGTGCCCCCAGGGAGGACCCGAACTGGTGCCGTTTCACCCATTCCTCCTGGCTCCGCAGTTATTCAACTCAGTAGCAGCAGCGATTCCGATTCGGAGCCGGATTTGGACGGTTTGGTCGCCGGGGTAGTAGAAAGCACCATTTCGCCCGGAGGAGGGAGTCCGACCAAGAGGCGCAAGATGAATGACGATGGAGAGGTTCTTCCCCTTGGATTTTTGAGCCCTCTCCCTCCGCCCTTATCGCCATCCCCTGCGGTGCTGTCGTTACCGGCGCCGCAGGGGGCTTCTTCTTCGGCGCATCTGAACGGGACCACGAGCACCAGCGTGGCGCCGACTACTAGGGGAAGCAGGCAGTTTTGGAAAGCCGGTGATTTCGACGGTGCTCCTTCCAGCAGCTTCGAATCATCTTCAACCGGTGCGTATCTGTTTTTCTGTTAGGGTTTTATCGCTGCTTTCTAATTTCAAACCCTGTTTATTTTATGGCCATGTGATATTAGATGATATTACTTTTTCTGATTTATATCATATTACAGTTACAATTTCTTTGTTTAGAAAAAGATGCCATTTTACCGGGCATAACATTACAATTTTGAGGTATAGATGAGACTGGAGATTTTGATGGAGGGAAACCTTAATGCTGAGATTTTTGTGATATAAACTTCTAGATTTCATGTTATGAGTTGACTTTGGGAGAGATGGGAGTTCATTTTATCTTGGTTATCAGATGCAATCTTCTTACCTTAAAATGTTTCTCCTCTGGATATGCTTTCAATTCTTAAGATTGCATCAGTTCTGCAGTTATGAACTTGGAATGCAGAACGTCAAGTGTTTTACCTTCAGGATTCCTAATAGTTAAAAATAGCATTTATTACTCTTTGTTGTTAATTAATTTCCTTTGGAAATTTAAGATTTATATTTTTATTTTAAATGTGCTCTCTATTTAAAGCTTTAAATCCTAAAACCTTCACCATGTTGTACTTTTAGCAAGGTGAAGTTATATTGTTGTATTAGAGTTAAGATAGTTTTCTTTGGGGATAGTGGGGGGTCCTTATGGCTTATGTGCATGTAAGCATGATAGAATTGACTGTAGTCCTCAGGCAAATCCGTTTAATAAGTTCAGTTATATAGTTGTGGTTTCTTTTTTTACTTAGTCACCCAATTAAATGATTAGCTACTATTGCTATGAAACAATATTGAATCTTATTTGTGTATAAAAAGATATATTGTACTTTAGCTTGCCTTTTCTTAAAGATGTAAAAATAAAAAATAAAAAATAAATGAAAAAGTTGAGTTGATTGAAAAGGAATGGATTTAGCAGCACTGGACTAGAAAAGGAAGAGGAGGACTATGTTGGAGGTCTCCTATTCTTTGTTTGGGTGATTAATAAGAGAACATAATACAATTCCTTTATCTTGTTTAGATAAGTTACAATTTCTAGCTTCCCTCTTACTAAATAAAATTTGGCTTTTTGAAGAAAATGAGTAGTAGATTCCTCTCGGTTCCAATTTATATATACAGTCCAAAACAAGAAAAATATTTTCTTTCCATCCTTACCTTTCCCCTCATCTTCTATTATCCATAGTGTGAGAATACAAGAGTCTCCATTAGTTTCATCTGTTAAATTGACAACTCCAATAGCTCTGTGGTAATTATGAAGGCCAAACCATCACATGGTGAAGCACACAACTATACCTCTGTCTAGGCAGTCCAAACATTGTGTCCCAATTTTTGAAAGAAAAGTGTGATCTTACTTGAAGATGAGGCGAGGGAGAGAATGTTTAGGGGAGTAATGTTTCCTTTAAGGGAGGAAAAGGAGCCAAGCAAAGTCAAGCATTTAAAACTCATGCCTAGCAGTTCTCTACAAGACTGCTTCCTCTTGCAAATAAGCCAAGTTTACAGGTTGGACTACATTGGCTGTGCTTGCACCTATCAGATAATGAAGCTCAATATGAGCTTGAAATTGTTTGTGTTTTTGAACAAACAAGATGTACTGAGTTGAACTTTTGATTCATGTTTCCTGTAAGGTATACCTGTATTGTGGAGTTATTTGTTTCACTATAGCAGCATTGCAGCTGTCAGTTCTTTTGCAAAGCAGTAACTTTAATAACCTATTGTTTATTTGAACAAAAAGCTCTACTGAGTTGAACTTTTGGTCCATGCCTCCCATTAGGTATAACTATCATCATTGTTGATTTATTTGTTTCACTATGGCAGCAATCAGTTCTTTTCCAAAGTAGGTATTTTATTAACCTATCCTCAACTCGGTCATTATGGGATCAGGTTTGATTTGATACCCTTGAATTTTGACAATAATTGACTAACATTAATTGCATGTCATAAGCCCATAACTCAATAAAGTATTTATTGTGAATATTCTGTTTGTTAATTATGCACTGGATAAATCCGAAAACTGCTTTTAAAATTTTGTATAGACTTTTTTTACTCATTTTTTAGTTGTTGTGTAGATTGTTTGAGCCTCGTAATTGAGGTTCCTTGGGTTAACCTCTTTGTTTTTCTTTAATATATTTTTTTTTTATTTATTTTTGACAAAGAAATAATAACATGATATTTCTTAAATAATGTGCAGTTGGAATGGACCACGTCAGAGTTCATCCGAAGTTTCTGCATTCTAATGCCACAAGTCATAAGTGGGCTCTAGGAGGTAAATTGTAGATGTCTGTTAATTTGTTTGAATGGTTAATCATTTTCATGGTACAAAAATGTATTCATTGAATTCAGAATTTTTCCGTTTGGTTCTTGGATATTTATCACTACTAGGCATTCTTATATAAATATATTTTTATGCAGCTTTTGCTGAGCTTTTGGATAACTCGTTGGATGAGGTATGCCTCACTTGTTTTGAATAATGACGCACTTGTTGTGATTATTCCTTTTCCGGCCTACTTATTTGAATTTGACTTTAGGTTTGCAATGGCGCTACATATGTCAATGTAGATATGCTTGTAAATAAGAAAGATGGAACCAGGATGTTGCTGATTGAAGGTGTGCATCTCTTTATTGTAATTGAGTTGGAGTATGTTAGATGTAACTTTAAATACTGACTTTTAGTTGGTTAAGATAAAACAAAAATTAATTTTAGTCATTCAGCAAGTGTTACGGTAAGCTTTTATGTCAAAAGTACTTCTGCTAAACTGAAAAGTAGTAGCACGGAAAAATTGCTGAACATGTGTTGGATATTATGCATCATTTTATTCTGCCAAAAGTTCATTTGGGGTTTATAAAGTAAGTAAAAGCCAGTTGTAATGTGACAAATATGTGTTAAAAGCTTTTGCATCTATGATTTTAAGGATGTCGTATGAGTATTCCTAATAGAAGCATTGAAGCATTTTGATCTCTCCCTTCTTTCTTTTTTCTTTCTTTATTTGGAATCTCAAATGTTGGATTGCTAATTCTTTTTCCAGATAATGGTGGTGGAATGGATCCAGATAAAATGCGTCAATGCATGTCACTGGGGTATTCAGTGAAAAGCAAAATGGCAAATACAATTGGGCAATGTAAACATCATTTTGGGAAGAGTATAAATCTTATGACGATTTCATTTCAGACGGTATACTGATCCTTTGTTGTTCATGTGATAGATGGAAATGGCTTTAAAACAAGTACTATGAGGCTTGGGGCTGATGTGATAGTATTCTCTCGCTGCTCTGGCAAAGATGGGAAGAGGTTTGTTTGAGGGTCTCATTGTTTCATTCAATAATTTTTTTTCCTAGTTAACATGTGAAGTATGCATATTGATAAGAAAAACTATGACCTAGTTGTTTGATAGTTGTATTGTCCTCTAACATATCAAGATAATATCATTATTTTATGTTTTAGCTTTTGTTTGATTTGGGTTGCATGTTGTGGATGAGATCAAGCATTTAAATGATATCAGTTGAATGTTATGTTATCAAGAGATAATGTTTTTTTTTTAAGTTTAATTTTGATGCACTCACAGTATAGAGAGTTTTACACGGTCATCCAATCAGATTTATGCATTTAGATGCCTTTTTAACTTTTATGTAATGGGTTTGAAATTAGTTAACTTTTGTTGATGTGGCAATACACAATTGGTTGTTTGCGTAAAATTCTTTTTCACTCCCTGTACATGAAAATTAGATTCATGTTTTATTTCATAAGCTAAGATTAGTAGATTACGGTGTAAGGTATACTTTTGTCTTTAACGTTTTGAAAATTCTTTAAAACTACTGCTAATGTTTAATTTGATTCAATTTTACTGTCAACATTTGAAACAAGTTCTAAGTCTACCCCTATGTTAAATTTTTGGATGGTCAACAGTTAGTACCTAAATTTTGGGATGACGTGACTAAGCGTAAAATTCAAAAAAAAAAAGATTGACTAACAGTTTACTTCAAAAAATTAATGATAGGAGTAAATTTGAAACTTATTTCTTAGATGAGACTAAAATTGAATCAAATTAAACAATGAGGGTAATTTTGAAGAATTTCAAAAGCTTAAAGGATAAAAAGCATATTTATCATTTGCATATTGGTGGAAGAAATTTTTGTAATTTTGAGAAGCATGCTCTGGGTGCCTTGGTTTATCACTCAGTTAGTAGTACTTGTAGTTGTCAGTTTCAGTTCTTTTTTTCCTGGATTATGATGATTTATTTTTGCTGGGATGAGCAGACCATGTATATTAGGCTTTCTGGACTGTATCACTAAGTCAGTTACACTAGTAGTAGTTGAATTTGTCTTCCTTCTACGTCTACTGCTATTATACATACAAGTTACATCATTAGTTACAATTCATGCTCTATTTCTAACTGGGTGATCTATCTTCGTTACTAGTGCTACACAAAGCATAGGCTTGCTGTCTTACACATTTTTGAGGAGTACTGGGAAGGAAGACATTGTAGTACCCATGGTAATTTCTTTGTTTACTGTTTTTATCTTTAAATTTTATCAAGTCTTAATTAATAGATTACAAGAGACCTTACCCTTGCTGCTTCTAAAGTTCTGAGGGATTGTTGATTGTTAGTGGTTTTGGTTTCGAGTTCTTTGACTACTTCTTCGTCGTTGTCTTTTGTTTCTTTTTTCCCCCTTCTGAATGTTGTTATACCTACTTATTGAAAGTTGGACTATGAAAGACGCGGACGGGAATGGAATAAGATGTTACGGACTTCTATTGAAGATTGGAATAAAAATGTTGAAACAATTGTGCATTGGTCACCGTTTTCAAGTGAAACAGATCTTCTTCGTCAGGTAATGACATTCTCTCTTGTGTGTGTGAGATAGAGCCGGGAAAAAGGGAAAAAAAAGAGGGGGAAAGAGAGAGGGGGGGGGGGGCGCATCTTGTCCTTTCATCTCATCATTTACTGGGGCATCTTGCCTAGTTTTATGAGTATGTGGATTAAATTTTTGCCATTACTGTTACACTTGTAGTTCAATCTGATGAAGGATCACGGCACACGTGTAATTATATACAATCTTTGGGAGGATGACCAAGGAGAGCTGGAGCTTGATTTTGATGCAGATCCACATGTATGTCTGATAATCAATATTTTGTTGCCCCCATACAGCAAAAGAGAGTAGTGATCCACTTTATTCTGGAACATATTTCGTTCAATTTTGACATGCTTATGGTTTGTCTCAGGATATTCAAATCAGAGGCGTAAACAGAGAGGAGAAAAACATACAGATGGCTAAAGAGTATCCCAACTCAAGACACTTCTTAACTTATAGGCACTCTCTAAGGGTAAGTTGTTGTTGTTGTTGTTCGTAGTTGTTTTAGAAACACAGCATATTGCAATCATGGTTTGCTAGCAATGTTTATTATTTGAAACTTTTGAAAGTTGACACTTGAGGCCTTAAAAAGAGAAAATTGATTAGACGTTGATTAAATGAAGAAGTGTTCATTTAGCGTTCAATATAGATGTCTACATATCTAAAGTTTTGTGTTTGTTTAAGTATGTTTCTCATTATTTTTTTGTCTATTTAGAGTTATGCCTCAATTTTATATTTGAGGCTTCCTCCAGGCTTCCGAATTATTCTTCGTGGGAAAGATATTGTGCATCACAATATAGTGAATGACATGATGTTGTCTCAGGAGGTGACATACAGGCCACAAGCTGGGATTGATGGGATCCCGAAGGATTCAAATGTAAAATCTCCATAAAATGTTTAAGGCTTAATCTTCCTTGCTTGTGGATCAGTGCAATTAAAATTTAGATCTTGTAACAGATGATTGCTATTGTTACTATTGGATTTGTCAAGGACGCAGTTCATCATATTGATGTTTCAGGGTTCAATGTCTATCATAAGAATCGCCTCATTAAGGTAGGGTTTGTCATGGTAAACACATCTTTTTCATCTTTTCTGAGGTGGCTATGAATGTAATGTTGCATGCAAAGCTAGTACTCCCTTCCCCTTCTCTCCTTATTATTCTTTTGCTGCTTCAATTATTCTATGTCCACTTGATTTTGCAATGACAACAGTAAATAACCGTTTTGACCCATGAAAGATCATGATTTTGGCAAAATGAATCCCAAAAAATTTAAATAACAAAATGACTCTCAAAGATATGTTCTGTTTGTCAAATTAAACCTGACATTTAGTCTACTTATATATTTATATACGTTTGGTTTATTTTGTCAAATAGAGCATATCTTTGGGGAGTCATTTTGTTGTTTGTATTTTTTGAGGTCCATTTTGTGAAGATTGTAATCTTTCACGATGCGAAATGGCTATTTACTCAGGTAACAAAATATACTTTCAAGTCGAAGTTTGCTTATGTTGAATTTAATTCACATTTGTTTGTTTTAAATTAATGCCAAACTTTTATGTGTAGTTAAAAAATTAGTGATTGCCAAGAAGCAATGTTGTTAGTGACTGGTATTGGCATTTTATTACTAGAGAATCATCAGACTTTGTGTACTGTTTGTTGTCAATGTTAATTGATTGATTTGTAGTATTTTTTGGGTTCATTCTGAACTGGGAAAAACATGTCCTAGCTATAAATTGTAAATTTGGACCAGATGAATTTGCATGTCTGTTTGCAATTGCAAAGCAAATTTATATCTTCTGATACCTTGTTTTGTTCAATCATCTAGAACTTTAACTTGGGAAGATATGGTCATTAGAAATTATTCTTACAGCCGTTTTTCATGGTTGTCAGCCATTCTGGAGGCTGTGGAATCCTGCAGGAAGTGGTGGTCGTGGGGTCATAGGTAGGATTTTTCTCCCTTTCTTAAGCTTCTTTTAGTAACTTGACTATTCTCATTCATGATAAGATTCACTTCTATTTACAGGTGTTTTAGAAGCCAACTTTGTTGAACCTGCTCATGATAAACAAGGCTTTGAGAGGACTTTAGTTTTATCTAGATTGGAAGCGAAATTGGTACAGATGCAGAAAAGTTACTGGTGATTCTTGATTTTCCATTGGTTCTTTCATGATAATATAGCTTGCTTGAAGCATGAGTTGTTTTTGTTTTACTGAATTTATTTTCTACTTTATTTAGGGCCACTAACTGCCATAAAATTGGTTATGTCTCCAATCGAACCAGAAAACAAAACAACAGTTCAGTTGACAGAGGTATGACTTCATCCCTTGCTTTATTTTAGTTTCATTCACAATCATAATTATTGTTCATTGTGGGTAACATTTATTCTGTTTTTTGGTTTGAATAGCCTAGTGATATTTTATGAATGAATCCTGTTTTGTAGAGGCATCACCTGATTTTGTCCCAGAAGCTTCAAAAAGGAAGTATTCTGCCACAAATGGCAAGGGAACTCCATTGACATCAGATCAACCACATTCACAATTAAATCAGAAACGGAGCCGAAAAGAATCAGAAAAATATAGTGCCTACAAGAGCTCGACATCAAGGATGCCAAACTCATCTGGACAATCGTCATCTGCTGAGGATGAGAGTGATGAAATTACTGTTGTACCCAAGAAACAAGCAAAAGGGAGCAGTCAGAGGACATCTCTAGCTGAAAAATCATTTGGAAAAGAAAATGGAAGTTTTCCGGACATCCCATCTAGTGGAAGAAGCTTGCGGTCAGCACGAGTATCCAGGAAGGTTCTCCATTTGATTCATTCTCTTGATTTTTTTCCTTCCTGGTTTATATTTATTTCAAGAATTGATCCTCAAAGGGGTTGAACTTCGCAGGTACAGGATGTAAATGATGGTGAACATCCAGTATCAGATTCTGGTGCACTTACTCTGGAAAAGTTGCAAGAAGAGAATCGTGAGTTGAAGAAAAGGTACATTGTAATTTTAGGCGTCTAACTTCCTTCTTTTCATAGCATGTTGTGGTTTCTATGTTGGACTTTATTAACTCGTTATTCTCCTATCTGTTCACTTTCCGGATTAAAGATTAGAGAAGAAGGAGGAAGAAATATTGGGAGAAGTATTGGAGGCACTGCAGTACGAGAAAGAGAGGTGTAAAGCTCTGGAAACTCAGGTTTGGATTCTGATTTTTCTTTATTGATTTATGTTTGGAATTCTGTCTGAAATCAAGCTTGTTGGATTCTGACCACCTTTGTTGTTGTTGTTATTATTATTATTATTATTATTATTATTATTATTATTATTGCCTTTTTCTAAAGATGCACATGGATTTCCGTTTCTGAAGCTGTTGGACATATTTGAGAGGTGCCCTTTTAAAATCTTGATTGCGTGTTTCATACAATATCTTGTTATCAGCTTCGTGATGCAGGAAAAAAGATTGAAGACTTGAATAAGGAGCAAGAAAATCTAATCGACGTGTTCTCAGAAGAGAGGGATCGACGGGATGCTGAAGAAAAAAGTTTGAGAAAGAAGCTTCAGGTTCCACTGTCTTTCTCTGTTTAATCCAGACTTTGTTGAATTCTGGTATTTTTGGATGAGGCTTACAAGATTTGTGTTATGTTGTAGGATGCATCAAACACAATACAGGAGCTGCTTGACAAGGTAAGGCTCCTGGAAAAGAAGTCGTCTGCTAGATAGATGAAGACGGACCTGCGTTTCTTGTGATGGCATTTTTGTAAGGATTGGATTTGCATAGTTTTCCTTGAGATAGGATATACTGATATTTTCCCCCCAATTATTTTGTATATATTTTATCTCGGATGAGATTAATTTTGACTATAAGTGGGCCGGTTGGAACCGGTGTGAATTACATAATCCTTTTTTATTTTGGGTTAAATGGGACAAAATCTTGAGCCACTAACAAACGGGGCAATGCATTCCCGAGAGTCATACTAAAAGAACAGCTTGGATTCAGAAACTAAGTGGCAAAAACAGTCAACAAATTCGCAATATTATAGAATAATTCGAGAAAAAAAATATTAAAAAGGACCTGCTTTAGAACATAAAAGTGAGATGAGGGGACCGCATGTTCCTGCCAGGAAAGCGGCAAGGATTTGAGGGGCTGGAAAGCGGGGAAACTGTTATTTTAAAAAAAATAAATATAATTCTTAGCATAATTACATTATAATATATGGTTTTGCTATGCATACGAGTACTTTTGTCAATAAGTTTAAAGAAGTTAGTCCTGACAAAATTATTCACACGTGCGTATATCACGTACTACTTTGTAGGGGTGTTTGTGGTGCGGTTTAGTTCGGTTTTTGAAGGAAAAGCCATCCGATCCGATCGTTTAATTAAGCTGCGGTTCGGTTTGGTTCGGTTTTTTTTTCAAGGTCATCCGAACCAAACCAAACCAATTAAAATCGGTTTGGTTTGGTTCGGTTTGTTCGGTTTTTTCAATCAAATAAAAAAAATTCTACCATACTATTATGCAATGTCATAAGATTGAAATCAACAAGCCAAAATACACAATAGCTAACAAAGTCTTGATCTAATGAAATATAACGATAATAGAATTCAAATACGACAATTAAAGAAGTTTAATAGCTCAACAGTCAACACAACTGAAAATAAAAATAAATTGTCATTAAAGCAGAAGGCAAAGCAGTCGGAGATCTGATGCTTGTTGATTCATTCGGAATAGGAACTGGAGGCAATCCAATGTCGCCCATATTCTCACTTGAACTGACGTCAAACTACATAAACAAGCAATAAAACAAACAATAAACAAATTAAACCAGCAAGGCAGCAATAAACCAACCCTAAACCAGCTATAAACCAAACAGAATTTGCACTTGATATTACATACGATCTTATAAAGTTGTATGTCACTTTCACTAGAGATTCATTTTGCTTATCTGCTTGTTGAACTGGTAAACTAACCCAACATTTTAATTAGCCCATATATATAATATACTTATATAGGAAGATAAATAAGTAAATAAAATGTACACACAGAAGGAAAATATATATAGTTAGCGGAATAGTGAAAATTAATTGATGTTTTTTTTTTGGTTTCAATGAAAATGAATTGATTAAGAGGGAATTGAAGGAATGTTATAAAGGGTTCATAGGAAAAATGGAAAGTCAAGAAAGTGTAGCTGAATTCAATAAAATTCAGAACCTTCTAAAATGTTCACATCCACGCCCACAAAACCTTCTGTTTAATTCATATACAATGCATGCTAGCTAACTGCATAATTAAATCATGGCTTCCACAACATTTAACCAAACATGGCCTATTGATGATGGTCTAAGATAATTTTTAATAATTTCAGAATACCAACAAATTGGCACTTGATAATGTGAACAATAAACAATAAATAAGCTATAAACCAAGCAGAATTGGCACTTGATAATGTGAACAAGTGGCACTTGATAATGTGAACAAGCAATGAACAAATTAAACCAGCCCTGAACCAGCTATAAACCAAACAGAATTGGCACTTGATAATGTGAACAAGCAATGAACAAATTAAACCAGCAAGGCAGCAATAAACACTAAACAGAATTTGCAAATTGAACTTGGCAATGAACAAATTGAACTTGGCAAATTAAACACTAAACAGAACAGAACAAAACTTGATAATCTCAAATTAAACCAGCAATGAACCAAACAAGCAATGAACAAGCAATAAACCTTTATACCAACAAATTGAACTTGGCAATAAACAGCAATAAACCAAACAATAAACAAGCAAGGAACCAGAAACTGAAAGCCTCTATTTTAGAAGCCAAATTCAAAACTTTGATCCTACAAATAAATTGAAAAAAAAACAACTCCAATCATTCACCTATATCTGAAGCAAAAGGCAAACTATTTACTATTTTCCCATTGTTTTGCCCGTTTCTGTATTCATGTGAACAAACTGAACATTGAACAAAGTCACAAACTGAACAAACTGAACATTGAACAATAACCATTAACCAGCAAGCACCAAGCAGCAATACCAACAACAAGGCAAGAATGCATCAGTAAAGTTTACCTGAATAGATGGCTCGGGCTCCATATGCACTTGAATCGGTGGCTGTGTGGGAGGCTTTCTGGGTGGAGGCGGCGAGGTCGGAGGTGGTGAGGTGACCCTACAAAACCCAGAAACGCTGCTGGGTGGAGGCTTTCTGGGTGGAGGCGGTGACGTCGGAGGTGGTGAGGTCGGAGGTCCTGTGGGTGGGTGGGTGGGTGACTGGGTATTCGTGTTCGCGGTGGGTGGGTGACTGCTGCCTTCGACTTTTCGAGTATCAAGGACAAGGAGTGAAGAAGGTGGGTGACTGCTGGCCGTTTGGGTGCGTGGGTGCGTGGGTGGTGGCTCCGATCTGGGGTTTGGGCGGCGGGGTTAGGTTTCCATGGGGGGAGGGGAGGGACTCGCGCAGCCTGTAAAGTGTAACGCGTTTGGGGGGGTGGGGTTGGGGTAGTTTTAATTTTAGGATTTTCTGAAGAACCGGTTCGGTTAGGGTTTTGGTGGCAAGAACCGAAAATCGAACCGAACCGCAAAAAATCGCAAAACATCACTTTTTCGGTTTTTTCGGTTTTCGGTTAATTCGATTTTCAGTTTTTTCGGTTCGGTCCATCGATTTAGTTCGGTCCGGATCGGTTTTGAACACCCCTACTACTTTGCATATTCACGTATTCTTTTTCTTTTTTTCCTTTGATTTTTTTTCTTTTCTTTATTCTTATTAAAGGGTTGATTTATTTTTTTATTTTATTAAAATAATAAAACAAAAAAAATTATGAAAAGGTGAAACAAGAAGATGAAAAACAATATTATGAATTTTTGTTAATTATGACATTTTTTTTAACTAATTATAAGTTATTTGAAAAAACAGCACAGGGATTTATTAACTGTGATATATAAAATTTTCTTAATCAATTATAAATCATCATAAATTTTTTTAATTTGTGGTCTATTAAAGATTATGTTATTCATCAAAGATTCTTGTGTCATTTTTGCTGAATTAATTGAGTAGCATTAAACTTATATATAAGTCTAGCCATTCTTATATTATTTTTAACTAATTGATGTATTTTTTTGAATCCAAAATATATTTGAATTTATTTTATTAGTTGAGTAGTTAAGATTTTGGATTTATGATTCTTTAAAGATTTTTTATTTATTAATAAAAATTTTTTATATCATTTCTAACTAAATAATGTATTTTTGTATCATACTGTTTGTGGTATCGAATTTATTTTGTTGTTTGAGTGAGTTTTTGTGTTATTTTTGTGTCACATTTGAATTTATTTTTAATATATTTTTTAAATCCAAAATATATTTGAATATATTTTGTTGGTTGAGTGAGTTAAGGTTCTAGATTTGTGATCCTTTGAATATTTCTTGTGCATTCACTAAAAATTTTTGTATTATTTACAACTAAATAATGTGCTAAAACAAAATTGTTTCCACGAAAATTTGAGTTGCAAATTTAAAAATTTTGATAAAAAAGTGGATAAGTGAAAGTCTTCAAAGATAATTTCATTTCCAGAGATAATTTTTAAGTTTTCACGAAAATTTAAGTTTCAGGTTTAAAAATTTTGATAAAAAAAAAGATAAATGAAGAGATCTTCGATAGCAATAACGATAACGATAATGTTAATGATGGAAGAGAAGAGAAAAGTGGGAGAAAAAAAATTCAAATGGAAAAAAAAAAGAATGAAGAGGAGAAAAAATAAAGAAAAAGAGAAAAAGAGCGAAGAAGAAAAAGGAGGAGGAAGAGGATGAGGAGGAGGAGGAGGAGGAGAAAGAGGAAGAAGAAGATGAAGAGGAAGAGGAAAGCGAAGAAGAAAGAGGAGAAGGAAGAGGAACGTAAAGAAGAAAGAGGAGGAGGGGGAGGAGGAGGAATGCGAAGAAGAAGGAAGAGGAGGAGGAGGAGGAGGAAGAAGAACACGAAAAAGAAGAAGAAGACGCTCCTGCATGTAATCACGCTCTTTTAATGAGAGTGGTTTTGTTAGTGTTGAACTTGGATGACAATAATGCTTGGATGTGTAGCATATCTCTTAAAATTTTTTATATTGTGAAATAAATGATAGAGTGATTCTGTGTTGACTTTACAATATTAACTATATCTTTTATAATCTTAAACAAAATATTATGTTGTTAATGTAAGACCTAGAATTTTTGAAAAATCTTATTATGAGCTAATTTTAATTTACTTATTTATTAAAGATTTTAATTTCACAAATTCTTTTTATTAAAGGTGTTCTGAGGGTTACCTGAAACGTTGAGTCAGGTCTGAACGTGAGGTCTAGGTCCCTTCAAGTGGTAGCGTCCGACTTGTTAATGTCGTGGTGCTTTCTGTCCGAGTTTCTTGTGAGGAGGTGGGTGGTGGTACCTGTAAGAGACTCCGATACTTAAGTTAGCATAGGCTTTAGGTAGGTTTTTAGTAGATTAGAACGTGAGTTATACCTGGGGGGTGCTAGTGTATTTATAGTAGATTTTGATGACCTCCCTAATAGCGGTAGTTCTATCTTATCTTATATCTTACGAGTTTGTTGAGATCTTATCTTCTAGATGAGATAGAGATAGTAAGAGAGATTTGGGGAGGCAGTTACTTATTTAGATAAGTACAAGCCGGTCCCTTTCGTCGTGTTCAACCTCTCAAAGAGGTCGGGTATCCAGTAGAGGCCATCCTTTGAGGTGGGCATTGTGTCTTTATTAGACCTGGCTTTATAATTTGGGTCAGGGTATGAACAATGCCCCTACTTGAGTACAAGTTTTACAAAGTCGGGCTCGAGCAATTAGATAACCAAGTCAAAATATTGAGTTGTAGTTAAGTTGTTTTGCGCAATTTGTTTTAATACAAATTGCTTAGACCATATGGTTATTTTTTACTCGATTTCGTTTAAGTCATGAGCTTGGGTTGTTTCAAATCATCAAGCCGTATTATAACCATTGGACACCAATTTGAATCTTGTCGCTTTATCCGAGCAACCAATAAGAAGGCCGGCTCGTGATTTTTGTGGTTTGTCGAGAATAAATTGGCAACTTAGGTGAAGGGATTATATGCTTATTCCCTTCCCTTTCTAGTTTTTACAAAGTTTTTATCCTTGTGTATGATACAACTCGTTTTACCCAAGCTGTTTTAATTGGAGGATTGTTTTTACATTTCGATTTTGAAACGCTTTTACCATCCTTCCTTTCTTTTCCAAGTCATTTTTTGTACAAGTCGTTTGGTCGAAGGATTTTTGTTTTTATCCTTTTGATTTTTTTTTCAACTCATTTTGTATCGAGTTGTTTTAACTTTGTTTTAGTGATTCATTTTGATACAAATCACTTTTTAAAGATTTTTTTAATGATTTTTTTGATACAAATCACTTTTTAAAGCTTTGCTTTCAGGTTGACACGACTTGTGCTTGACACACACAAGTTTGTTAAAAATATGGTTGATTGGCACAACTCGTTTAAACCGAGTTGTCCTTATATTGTGGAATCTAGAACGAGATGAGTGGCCACCTTCCAATGTTGGTCCTTTCTTCCTTATTAGGCCAGAGTATGAATAATGTGTCCCTATTTGAGTCCTGAGCATTTTAGAAGTCGGGCTCAAGCATCTCGAGGCTCTTGCTTGGACGTCGGGTGCCCTGCCTTTCCTGAAGTCGAGTACTTAACGTGTTTCAAAATTTTGAATGTTACCCTCTTTAAATGAGGGGCTAGGTCGGCACGGCTATTTCCTTGATTTGTGCACACGTTTTAATAGAGGAGTTATTATGCCCGTTATCCTTTGTTTCTTATAAAAGTATTGTGGCTTTTCTTTTTTTCCTTTTCTTTTTCTGTAATAGTTGGTAGTCCTTTGAACACTTTTACCTTTTCTTTTAGTTGTTTCCACAACTTTGTTCAAAGTTAATCTCTTTATTTCCCAAAGAACTTTTCTGCCTTTGAAATGAAGCTAGGTTTTTCGTAGTCGACTTTCTGATTTGTCTGTTTTGCGACTTTAGGACAATGAGTTTCCTTTTATAGGTCCGAATTCAAGTAATCGACCTTTATCAAGTTACTTTTACTACCTGTTTTTTATCCGATCTCATTGAGATCACTTTATACAAGTTGTTTATGTAACCTCTTATATTAACTTGGACCTCGTTGCCTCATCTTGTTGACCTTATTTAGGTCAGACAATGATTTTTTGCGGTTTGTTGAGCTTAAGTTAATGCATTCTTAGACAAGAAACTTCTTAGGTTACATGCATGCCAAGACCTTGGAATCTCCCTTCCTTGGAGGTTAGACACTTTGTAGTAGCCTTTGCCTAGGACCTTTACTATCTTGTAAGGTCGTTTCCAATTAGTGGCCAGGTTCCCTTCTCCTGACTCTTGTACCCCAATGTCTTTCCGGATCAGGATGAGGTCGTTGACGCTGAAGTTCCTTTTGACCACTTTTGGTTGTATCTTAGGGACATCCGCTGTTTTAGAGCTTCCTCCCTAATCTGAGCTCTTTCTAAAACTTTTGGGAGGAGGTCGAGCTCTTTTTTGTACTTGGGTATTGGCTCTTTCATTGTAAAATGTTGTCCTTGAGTTTTCTTTATTTATGTCAATGGGAATCATGGCTTCTGTGCCATATACATGTCAAAAGGGGGATTCTTTAGTGATGGTTTGAGTCATTCCATATGCTTATAGTATTTGTGTGAGTTCTAAAAAATCTGCCAGTAGAAGCCAGCTCGTAACACTTTTTGTCGGTGACTTGCCCCTAGATGAATTCCACGGATTTTACTTTCGGTTTCATCTAGAACCTCTTGTATTCGAAGTCATGACGTACTTTGATAGAGGTGTTGAGATCCCTCTAAGATGTTGTGCTGAGCTTCTTTTATTAATCTCCTTGCCTTCCTTTACTCTTGAGGATGTCCGTCTTGTTGACTTCTTTTGGTACTGAAGGTGACTATAGTGTTTCTTGAATCGGGATTTTATTATTGTCCCAGACTTTATACTGGCTAGTTTGGAGAGGGCATCAGCTCGACCATTCTACTCTTGGCTTATATGCCTGACCTTTCCTTCTTCTTTCTTAAGGATGTTCCCTGCCCCCTACCAGCTTTGTTTGATGATCCATCTCTCAATTGTGGAGCTCCCTTTTTGCTCTT
This sequence comes from Arachis hypogaea, assembly GCF_003086295.3. NCBI lineage: Eukaryota > Viridiplantae > Streptophyta > Magnoliopsida > Fabales > Fabaceae > Arachis > Arachis hypogaea. The sequence goes on from NC_092038.1 coordinate 114,749,206, forward strand.
CAGTATATTCCGCAAGGAAGTCAGACAAGCATTGATACTTGATGACTGTCTGAGTTTCGTATTTCAAATCGAATTCGGACAGCTCCACAGCCCACCGTAGGATCCACCCTGCAATATCCATTTTTTGGAGGATATGCTTCATGGTCTGATTAGCTCGGGCTTTGGTGGTGTAAGCTTGAGAGTGGGGCCACAATCTCTATGATGCCAAGACCAAAGTATATACAACTTGCTCAATTTTTTGATAATTGAGTTCAGCTCGTTATAGTGCCTTGCTGATGAAGTAGGCGTGTTTTGCCCGACGTCGTCTCCTTTGAATAGTGCAGAGGCTACTACTTTGAAAGACTTGTTTGCATTCTTGGTTCACACACGCCATTCCCCTTTCATAGTAGAGCTTTCTCCTCTTATTTTCTTGCTACTTCTTGATTTTGTGTTAGATCCAAGTATTAATGGTTCATTGAATCCTATTGTAGCCTCTGTTGGATAAGACTTATTAGACGATTTCTTTCCTCGGCCCCCTTCTGCTGTTGGAGTATATTCTTCGCGTGATAATATTATTTTTTTCGTTATATACTTTCTCTTGACAGTTTGACTTTCTTCTATTTTTTTCCTCTTGATGATTTTGATGCCTCTTTCATGGAAGTGATTATACCACAAGAAAGACTTACATTTATGTTGTCTCCAATTTTACTGTACTTGGTTGTGCAATTGTATTTTCAGCAAATCCGTCAAACAAAGTCCTTCTATAGAACTTTTGTAGATTCTGCCATTAAGTCTTTAATCAGACTAGTTGTTTCTTTTGCTAGAGTAGTAAGGGTCTTAATTACTCATTTCCTTCTCACATATTTTCTCTTACCAATTGAGTTTTCTTTGAACATTCTTTTCTTCAGCTGGCTTTCAAGTTCATTTTGGTTTGTTTTCTACTTTGACCTTAGGACGGTGCTTTCTACTCTTTTGTTTTGGTTGTGGTGTGCTTTCTTTTTAGATGCCATCTATCTTTATTGGTGATGCAATTTGTGAGTAACCAAGAAAATATGTGCCTTGAAGATCTTTTGATTGGGTTGCATTCAAATTGGCTGATACTCCATTTTCTGAAATAAGTTGGGAGGAAAAGTTTCATTATTTTTACCAATAATGTTTTCTATTCCTCCTTCAATTTGGAACATGCAATTGCTCCATTACCATGAGTGGGTATTATGAGTCTTTTTGAGGTTGTGAGTCGGTACAGATGTCATTGTCCATCCTATTCCACGAGGAGATTGGGATCGGTCCCGTTCCTTTTTCCTTTTTTTTTTTGATTGATGGTGATGAATCTGCGGCTTCCCATCCATGGTTGGTGTCTATGAGTGCATTATCCTTGTCTCTGTTGTTTGGTATATTTAATCCAATTTAACTGTAAAAACAGAATCATCATCCCTATTTGATATCCTCTGCCTATTGAGAAAAGTTTTTACGGAATTTCTGGTATTCATAAAAATGGTATTCTAGCTTCTTTTTAATATGCTTGCATCCTATTCGTGTCAAGTGGTTTGTCTGACCATCTTGTTGATCATCTGCCATTATCAAGGGTTGAGCTCCAGAACCTCGACAACGGCGCTAATGTTTTGAGGGTTACTTGAAACGTTGCGTTGAGTCTAAACGTGAGGTCCAGGTCCCTTCGAGTGGTAGCATTCGACTTGTTGATGTTGTGGTGCCTTCTGTCCAAGTTTCTCGTGAGGAGGTGGGTGGTGGTACCTGCAAGAGACTCTGATACTTAAGTTAGCATGTGGTTTAGGCAGATTTTTAGTAGATTAGAACGTGAGTCATACCTAGGGGGTGCCAGTGTATTTATAGTAGAGTTTGATGACCTCCCTAGTAGCAGTAGTTCTATCTTATTTTATATCTTAGGAGTTTGTTGAGATCTTATCTTATAGATGAGATAGAGATAGTAAAAGATATTTGGGGAGGCAGTTACTTATTTAGATAAGAGCAAGCCAGTCCCTTTCGTCGTGTCTGACCTCTCAAAGAGGTCGGGTATCCAATAGAAGCCATCCTTTGAGGTGGACCTTGTGTTTTTATTGGGCCTAGTTTTATAATTTAGGCCAGAATATGAACAAAAGGTGATTAAAGCAAGCTTTGATAAATTGAGTTTAAAATAAATTAAAATTTTTATTTAATTTTATAATTATTAAGTATTTTTCTATTTAAAATTTATATTTTTAAAAATTTAAAAATAAGGAGATTTTAAAATTTAATTCTTTAAGTTTTATGAATAAAAAAATTAATTATATTATCTTATATTTTAAATTAGAATACTTGACTGAAAGCCAATTAATAACATAAATAAATAATAATATTTTAAAAATAATTTTAAGAGATTAAATTAGATTTCAAATTAATATTCTATATCCTAATTTTATTAAAATTACTTTATTATAATCTATGATGTATGGACACTGATATGACACGATACAGGACACACCGACACACGAATTCTAAAATCTTATAAGACACGGGAATATATATAGATACAACAACAACAACAACAACAACAAAGCCTTGTCCCACTATGTGGGGTTGGCTATGGGAACATATATAGATATAAAATATAAAGTATTTTTGAGATAAATTGTAATGATATTTTGTTATTTTATTGATAGTAAAATATAAATTAATTTTTTTAATTATTTTTAATGTCTTATTTTAATTATATCAAGTATTTAAAATATTTTTATTTTAATAAATAATAATATATACTATATCTAAATTTAATTCAAGAATATATCTTAAAAATAAGACTTGATATGCTGAGACATAATGTTATTTAGGTGTGTTCAAACATATTTGGAAAAGAATATTTTACTTTTTATTAAAATATGATTGGACACAACAGCGTGTCAGACGAATATCATGTTCAAAATATATTCGACATGCGAATATGACAACTCAACAAATATTCGTACTTCATATATCGTAATTAACTCAAAAATTCCCAAATCCAACCCTAACCCTAATTTTCACTCACCTTTACCCACATTAACACACACGCCGCACTCACCTCACCCCTCACCCACCTTCCACTGTAACACACACATGGGAAAAGAAAAGAGAGAAAGGAAGGAAGAAGAAAGAAGGAGGGGCAAGGAGGGAGACGGCGCCGGTGCTGCCGTGGCCGTCGCTGTCACTAAGAGGGAGAGAGAGAGAGTTCACGGAGAAGAGAGAGGGAGACACACGGAGAGAACCACCGCGAGGAGAGGAAGAAGCTGCCTCGCCGCCAAGCCGCTACCGTCGAGGATCCCGTCCACGTCACCATCGCCGAGGAGAAGTCGCTATCATCGCCGTCCTCATTGCGAGCTGTCGCCGTCGTCGTAGAATCCATCGCCGCCGCCGAAGCTTCAAAGTCACCGCCGTCGCAATGATGGAGGCCCAAGGAGAGAGAGACGAACCAAGAGTCCAACGGGAGAGAGAATTGGATGCTTCGCGGGAGCTCTGTCACTGCCCAGCCATCACCGTCGCTGCGGGTTGCATCGCCGAGCCTCGGTCGCCGGGATTAACTTCCAGTAATGGTGTTCTTGCTTCTAGTTTTCATTCTTTTGAATTTTTGGAACCTTGTTGTCACTGCATGGCTGTTACAGTTGCCGTCATCGGCATTTTTGGTTGCCGCAGTCACTTGAGGTAGCTGTTGGAGCTGCTGCCGGGTTAGTTCGAAGTTGTTGCTGCTTCATTCTGTTGTTACGGTAAGTGTATTTTATTCCAGACCGTCGCAGTTAGTGTTCAATTATAACTTGTTAAAGAATTTAAGGTATCGGATGTCGTAGGGTTGTGTACTATTGTTGCATTCTGTGTTTGTGGCTGCTGGAATTGCTGCCATAGCATTCTTAGTTGTTCCTCATGGTAAGATCGAATCTATTCTACCTCTTCGCCACAGTAATTTATTCTAGTTTCGCTTAACCTCACTTTTCGCGTTAAATTTAAATCTACGTTAGATATGTTGTTGCTGTGATCATTGCGGTTGCTTGGAGATCATTGAGGTTGTTGCCGCTGTTGAGAATCAACGATAATAAAGGGTTTATTGTATTAAAAATGCTGCGGACTTGATTCCTCGTGGTATGGGATTATTTTAAAATAAAATTGCTTTGGACTTTGAATACCTTACAAGTTTAGTAGATTAATGTAAATGAATGAATGCTTGTGATGTAAATGATTTTATGTTGTGATTGAATATGTTGTGTTTGAAAGATAGATATTATGATGTTTGGTCATGTTGATTCTGAATTTTAGATTGAAATTGATAATGATTGATTTTGTGACGGACCTGGAAATGTTGAATTGAAATGCTGATTTTGTTGGTTAAGGTTGAATTGAGGGAACCTATGAAGGGTGGTAAACTTCGGTTTTTAGGGGAGGTTCTGTCGGAATTTTTGAAAAAATCGAAGGGTTTTGAAAGCTTTGGTTATGGTTTTAAAAATGAGTTTGGTTTGATTAATTCATCAAAAGAAATATGGCTTGAGTACTTTTTTAAGATTTTAAAGCAAGTAAAGTAATGGATTTGAGGATAAATGCTTTTGAGGTTTTTTAATTAAGATTTTCAGTTTTAAATTAATATGGCTTGGAATCTTAGTGAAAAAGTTTAAAAGTTTGAAATGATTTTGAAATTGGTTTATAATTTAACTTATTTAATTTTGAATAACAACAAAAAGGGATTTATTTATTTAGTTGAAGTTTTAAAAAGTTAAATTACTTATTAATCCACGGATTCGGGTCTAGGAAATATGAACGGAGATAATGTTATTAGAGTTAAGCAATGGGGTTGAAGGGAAAAGAGATACTGTAGAATATGTAGTTAAGTTGTGATTTATAAGAATTATGAGATAATGGTTGAAGATTTTGGGAGTATTAGATTGATATTGAAAGAGATTGAGAAGTGAAGGATTGAATTAACGATGAGTTGATATGGTTGAATGAGATGGTGATTTTCAGGATAGATATGTAATTCCTATTCAAGTGATGGTTTTGAGAATAGATGGGTAATTCCTATCCGAGTCATGGTCTGAGGATAGATGAGTAATCTCTATTCGGCTTATGGTTTGAAGCACCTGCCTGAGTGGATGAGTAATGCCTACTCCAAATTGTGGTGAAACACCAGCATGGGTAAACGAGTAATACCTATTTTGTGTTGTGGTGTTCCATATCCGGGTTATCTACCGGGCATGTCGAATTTGGCTATAGAACTGACAGATGAGCTTATTAGCCATAGGACTGTCATGCATCATTTGCATTTATATATTTTGTTTGGGAGTTCATTGGTAATTGGCTTGCTTACTTGTTATATTGTATTTACCTGCTACTTGATCTAATTGCTGTATCTGCTCTCCATACTTGTGTATTCCTTGTATATTTTGTATATGTTTGAAAATTGAGAGATCCTTTATGCTGGCGGTGGTGAAGCTGAGGGTTGTTTCTGTTGTGGTAAGGGAGGTTGAGGTAGATTGAACTAGGTATTATTTTATTTCTCTAGTTTATGTATTGGATGGATAGGAATGAGCAATGTAAGTTTGTTGGGGAGGAAGCCCTTAGGCGCATTTTTGGTCCTTCCTTTTTATAAACATTTTACTTTACAGAATTGTAAACTAAAAGAGTTTCTTTACGACCTTTCAAAGTAAGTCTTCCTACAAAACTTTTTCAAAAGGTTATTTCAAAGATAAACTATTTTTATAATGAAATTCTTTCTATTTGCAAGTATTTCTTTGCTTTGATGGTATTCTTTTTCCTACCGAGAACGTGTGGTTTGTTCTCATCCCTTTTTATACCCAATATTTCAGTGACAGGTTCAGAAATCTTTGGCACGAAGCCGTGACCAAACTTTATATATATATTTGTATATATATTTGTATTTTCTGTTTTTTGTTTAATTAAGATTTTTCTCCTCATCATTTGTCATTTTGAGTTTTTAGAGGGACAGGACTTGTATTTGAGGATTGTTGAATAATGCTATATATTATGTACTATGGGAATATGATTATGTGTCAAGTGGTTTAAAATAAAGACATTCGTTTTTATAATTAAAATCCGGCTGTATTTTTGTGAAGGTTCAATATTAAATAAATATAGTACTAAATAAAAGGTATAAATGTAAGTAACGCTTGAACTTTTAATGCGATCATGAGGTGCTAAAAGTTAGAGTGCTACAATTAAAACGCTCCAACTATTATTTCCGTATTACTATTAATAATGCTACACATTTATAAAATTCTCTAGATTTATCGTTTTTATAAGATTAAATTGGTGTATATTTTTTGTAAATTGCACGAGATAATTAATAAATATTATGAAATTTTTTATTAAAAATTAAATAAAAATATATAAAATAATTATTACTAAAAATATTTTTACAAAATTATAATTAAAATCAAAGTTTAACGATTTTAATATTAAAAATATAAAAAATAATTAGTTTTGTCTTAACTAATTTGAACTGGGTAAGTGGTCATCTTCCATTAAAATTTCACATTATGATATGGTTTTTAAGTTTTTAAACTTAGTCTTATGTCATTACTAAAACATCCTTGTTGAATATTAGTTTTTATGAAAAGAAACAATGATAACTTATTATTTAATATATAATTTATTCTATTGGAAAATGAATCATTATCTTTAAATTGGTAATATTTTCTTATTTTTTTACACTATTTCATTTGACAATAATTATCATTAAAAAAAATAATTATATTATCTTATAATATAATGTACAAAGTAATTTTTTATTTTAAAATTAATTCTGGTTAGTAAAATAAAATTTAAAATAATTTTTTATACAAATTTGAATTTGAATTTATAATAAATTAACAACTTACCCTTTTTAATTTAATAACAAAAACAAAATTAATTAGGTGCAATATATTTGTCATTTAATAATTTTAATAATTTAAATTTTGATTACCAAAAATTGAACTAAAAATTAATTATAACTTAATAATTGATAATAATAATAATAATCGATAATACATACATATACACACATATATATATAATATATAATTTATTTAATTTTTTGACAAGTTTAATGCATAATTTATTGAGGATTAGTTTATTGTCCAAAACTTTTTTTATAAACTTTGTAGTACATGAAAATAGTTATCTTATTTTTATTATTATTTAAAAAATTATTTATAATTTTTTATTATGTAATTAACTTAATTAATAACCTTTATTATTAGTTTTTTTTTACCAAAAAATCATGTTTATACTATTTATATATTTTTTGAAATAAATAAATAAATAAATAAATATTTATACTATTATATTTATATATTTTTACCAAAAAATCATGTTTATACTATTTAAATAATATAAAATATATTTTGCATATTAAATTTATTAATTTATCCTAATAAGAGGAGAAAAATTATGTTGTAAAGATTAGTTTACACATAAATTTTTTTACAAAAAAATTATCATATATAATAATTATTAATATATGTAGTGTCATGTATATATTAGGATGATCTATTTTAATTATGTGAGTAATTATTATTTATTTTTTTTATTACGTTAGTATATAATATTTAAAACTAAAAAAAGAAAAAAAGAAAACTATAAATTTTTTTAGTTTGATTAAAAATTCTCTTGTAAGTATATCTAACTTTTATATATACTAAATATAATAATATTTAATAGTATAGTATTTGATATAGTAATGATTCAAAACATTAACTCAAGTGAGCAAGATCTACCTAGGTCCATTGTTAGGATTTCAAATCCAAATTAGGTTTATTATCTTAGGGCCCAATATAAACCCCGCGAAATTAATAATAATTAGCTAATAAATTAATTATTGTTTAAAAAATAAAAAAATAAAATTTTATAATTTAGAGAGGTAGAAATATTTAAAATACGAATTTTGACATTAATTTTAAAGATTTTGGCATAAAATTAGATTAACAGGCCAAATTGATTGGACCGGATTCAAACTGGACCCAAGGCCCAACCTGTAAAACTCCCAAATGAAGCTTTCTTCCCCATTTTTCACTCTGGATACGTTGAAGAAGAGAGAAATAGTGTTAAAACCCTAACATCACCTCCAAAAATTCAATCGTTCATAACTCCCAACTCCGATTGACGAGCCGTTTTTGGTCATGTATTCGTCTCGAAATTCTCTTCACTTCAATACGAACAAAGTGGTAAGAAATTTGCATTTCTTGCCCAGTTCTTCCTCTCCTCAATTTTGTGAATTTTGAGTTTGTTGAGAAATTGAATGATTTTGATGGTTTAGGTGAACTCTAGCAGCGAGTAATCACTGGGTTTTGTCTAATTAATTTGTAGGTAAGGTAAGAAACTGCTGAATCCTTGTAAATCATTGAATTAGTGAATCCTGCGATGATTATAATGATATTCTGTGAATTAGATTGTGTTCTTGTTGATTTGGAGTTCAATTTGGCAGTTTAGAATGAAATTCGAGTGATTAAGATTGAGGAATTGACGTTTGGAAGCTTTGACGATCGAATTTCTATCGGTAAAGAAATTTAAAAATATAATCGCGTTGTAAGTATAGCTTCTAAACCAACAGAAAATCCCTTCGTACAAACGTTTGGTTGTCACAAGTAACAAACCCAATAAATTTATAAACCGAAGTATTCAAACCTCGGGTCGTCTTCTCAAGAAATTGCAGGGAAGTATGGTTTATTATTGGTTATGTAAAAACAATATTTTTGGGTTTTTAAAAGGTTGAACAAGAAGAATAAATGGCAGAAAAAATAAATTAATAATTATAAAACTCTTGGCAAGGTATGAAAATCAGAATTCCTATCCTAGTTATCCTTATCAATGGTGATGAGAATTATATTTTTTACTCCCACTAAGTCAAGTGGTTAAATTAAATTAACACCTAAAGTCCTAGTCAACTCCTCAGGAAAGACTAGAGTTATAGGAATCTAAATCAATCAGCAAAGATATCAATTATCAATCACAATGAGTTTGACAACTCAAGAGTTACCAATTAATCAACCAGAACCAAGAATATAAGAAACTAAATAAAAGTCATATGTCTGAAATACCTCAAATATTAATAAGAGAAATCAAATCCAACATAAAGAGTTCATAAACTAAATTGGGGAAATAAATAAAAAGAACATTGAACATGTGATTGAAGAAGATGAAATCCTAATCCTAAATCCTAAGAGAGAGGAGAGAACCTCTCTCTCTAAAAACTACATCTAAACCTAAAATTGTGTGTATGATCTGATATCCTGAGTCTCTGCATGTTTTCTGACTTTAATTTGTGTTTCTTGGCCAAAATCTGGGTCAAAACGCGGCCCAAAATCGTCTTCAGCGTATTCTGTAATTTCTGCAGATCGCGCATGTCACGCGTACGCGTCGGTCATGCGTACGTGTCGGTCACGCGTACGCTCGGTCACGCATACGCGTCATTCAGCGATTTTCCTCTCCACGCGTGCGCGTCAGGCATGCGCTCGTGTCGTTTGCGCGAACTCCAATCCACGCGTTCGCGTCAGGCACGCGAGCACGTCGCTGTGATTTTCTCCATTTCGCGCGGTCGCGCGAGCCATGCGTCCGCGTCGCTTCTCGCTGGTCATCTCCTCAATTTCTTGTGTTCCTTCCATTTTTGCAAGCTTCCTCTCCATTCTCCAAGCCATTCTTGCCCTATGAAGCCTGAAACACTTAACACATGGATCACGGCATCGAATGGTATAAAGGGGAATTAAAATACGTAATTAAAAGATCTCTAGGAAGCAAGTTTTTCAACCATAGAACTAAACTAGGAAGGAATTGTAAAATCATGCAAATCATATGAATAAGTGGACAAGAATTTGATAAAAACCACTCAATTAAACACAATATAAACCATAAAATAGTGGTTTATCAACCTCCCCACACTTAAACATTAGCATGTCCTCATGCTTAGTTTAAGGAGATAAAATAAATGAGTAGGAAAAAGGCAAGACTCATGCAATGCAACCTATGAATGTGAATGCAACTACATGCAAAATGTTTCTACCTACTTTGTTAAAAGCAAACAAGTTCTCCAAGACAAATACAAACCAAATTCCACTAATTCAAATTATACAGTGAAAACAAGTAAACTTGTAAGAAGATAGCTCATGAAAGCAGGGAACATAGAATCAAGCACTGAACCCTTACTGGTAGTGTATATCACTCTAACTCTCAAGTGTCTAGGATCAATCACTCTACTCTTCCCTAGTCATGCTTTCTCAACCTTGTTCTTCATCTAACTAATCAACAAATATTTAGCATACCAATGCAAACATCATGAGGTCTTTTCAGGGTTGTAATGGGGCTAAGGTAAGGGTGAGGATATATGTATGGCCAAGTGAGCTATAATATGAATCTTTGACTAACCTAAGCTTTCACCTAACATACATACACACTCTATGTAGTTCTAAAAATCACACCCAGCTACCCATAATTTCCACTTTTGTATAATTTTCATACTCATGTACCAAATTTTTGATATTTCTTTACTTTTATCACATGTGCGTTGATCTTTAATAAAGCTTAACATTGGGATAAATTTTATCCCCTTATTCACTTATTTATTGAATTTTTTTTAAACATAACTTATCAATGCACATGAATTTTTAATTTTTTTTGATTTTACATGAGTAGGTTCCCAAATTCCCAATGTTAAAATAAATTAGAGACATGATACATTTTCTTATTAACCCAAGTTCCCACAGTTTTCCCACACTTAGTTGATGCACAACCTCTATCTTAAGCTAACCAAAGATTCGATTGTGATATTTAATTTATTTTTCTGCTTAAGGCTAGTGATGTGGTTATAGAATTAATGGGGATTAAAAGCTCAAGGTGGCTAACAATGGTGACATAAAAGGGTAGGCTTACTTAGGATAAGTGAGTTAATAATCAAATATGGCCTCAATCATATGCATGCATGTAAATACACTAAATAATAGATATATAGACTGAAACAAAGTAAAGATTGCAATCATAGAGAAGAAAACACATAAGAATAAAATATTATAGTTAAATAATGTAACCATATAAATAAGCTCAAAATCTCACGAGTTGTGTGTTCTTAGCTTTTTAAACTATGTTCCAAATACAACTTCAAACAAATTTAACAAAAAATTTTCAATTTAAATTAGTGAAATACTATAAAAATTTCTTGAAAAAGAAAATATTACTTCAACCAAGTAGTAACTAAATTCATAAAATCAAACAAACATGCAATCAAATATGCAAATGCAACAATGAATAAACAAAGAAAATAGAATATTGGTGTTGAAAAGAAGGTAACTAACCCCTGGAAGTCGGTATCGACCTTCCCACACTTAAAGATTGCACCGTCCTCGGTGCATGCCAAGATGTGCAAGTGGATGGGTTGTTTCAACTGATACTTTTCTCCAAAGATTGAGCAGATGAACTTGTTTGTCTCCCTATTAAGAGGCTTTTCCTCTCCCTTCGTGGTGGCCATCCTGAAAGAAAAGGAAAAAAAAGAAAAGTAACCCAAAAATAAAGATAGAAAACAAGTAAAATATGGGTATTAATGCCAAATAATGAGGGTCTCAATTACATGGTAGCTACAACATGCAAGTGAGAAAACAGTAGAGGCACATGGCAAATCAAGAGTGCAAAAATTTGCAACAATGGGGGAATAGTGTGGGTAATAAAAGACAATATAAATTCATGTCAATGCAAAATTAATACAAGTATCATAAAAGATTAGCCTTGACTTAAATAATATTACCCAACAGTGTAAAACAAGTCACTAAGCACCAAAATAATACCAGAAAAGATACAACAGTTGAATATGAACAAGTAATACCAATGGAAAAATAATAAGATTAGGAAAGAAAATAAAAATATGCACAAAATTAAAATGCAATGAATGAAATATGCAAATAAATTAAGTAAAATAGAATTGAAGTGAAGAGGGATGAGAAGTTAAAGAGATAAAGTAAGAAAGAAAGAAGAAAGAAGAAAAGATAGAAGAAATTATGATTAGAAAAGAAAAGATAAGATAATTGGCACTGATTAGGATAAGTTGTGTGGCGCAAGGGACGCGGTCGCGTAATGTGCAATAAGGTCAGGTGACGCGGACGCGTGGGTCACGCGATCGCGTGGCCTAATTTGTGCGATTGGCGCGAGTGCAGCCTCGCGTTCGTGCAACTCTCTGTTTCAAACTCATTTTGCTAAAAATCTGGGTGACGTGTTCGCGTGGGTGACGCGATCGCGTGAATGGCCATTTTTGAAAATGACGTGGACGCGTGACGTACGCGTTCGCGCGATAGGGCGTTGTGCTTCTAGCACCATTCCATCCCAACTCCAACATAACTTGCTGCCATACACCCATTTACGTCGATTTTACAGTGTAAAACCCGGTTAATTAATGGCTAATTAGCTTATAAATGAGAATTTATTCTAGAAAGCCCAAAATGTGATTTTTGTGGCTAAATATGATAGAGGAGATTGAGACGAGAATTTCGGTACCAATTTTATAGAATTCGGGCCAAGATTGGACCGAACGGGCCAAACCGGGCCAACCGGACCCAAAGTGGGCCCTTGGCCCAACATAACTAAACCAAAACCCTAGTTTTCAGCATTCTCTCTCCTCACTAAACACACTCACATGCTGAAAATGGAGGCCATGGAGGGGAGAACTCTCTCTCAAGTTCTTTCTCTCTCTTGATCTTCAAACCTCCATAACTTTTGATCTAGAGCTCCGATTGCCGCTCCGTTTGCGGCCACGCGTTCGCCGCGGAGAGCTATACAAAACCCATACAATTAATCTTGAGGTAAGCCACGTTTTTCTCTTCGAAATTCCAGCCTTGTTTTCGAGTTTTATGAGCAAAAATGTTGAGATTTTGGGCTCTTTGATGTTATAGGACCCAACTCTCTTGAAGGAGAAGGTTAATCTTGTCTCCTTGGACCTTGGGTGTGGTAAGATTCTCAACCCTAGTGTAAATTGTTGATTCTATGATGTTTGGGTATTGAGATGTTGTGTATGGGTATGATGATTGTGGCTTAGGTTGTGTATGTGTAAATATTGGAGCTTGATTGGTGATATTGAAAAGCTTAAAAAGGGATTTGGTGGTGAAAATCTGTTTTTGGAGGTGTTGAGGCCTTGAGAGCTTGTGGATAAGTGATTTGGAAGTGCTCCGGTTGAGCTTGGGAAATCGGCTAAGGTATGGTTTCGGTTTCCCGTATCTAATATGTAATGTGGTAGGAAATACTTAGGCTAGAGGCCCTAAGATAGGCATTGAATGGTTGATGTTGTTGAATGATTGAGATATATGATGTGGTCATATATGTGATGATGATTATTGATGCCTTGGTGGTATGATGTATGAGAAATATGAGAAATATGCATGTTGTGATATATGCTTGATGATTGGTTATGGTTGAATTGTGGGTTGAACCATGTTGATGGTGAGTATGATATTGATTGTGTACAATGATGATTTATTGGAATTGGTGTTGTTGAGAATTGGCATGAGGAAGAGTATATGATATGTTAATATGTTTGAGTTTGAGCCACTTGGGTGGAGTGGGTTAAAATGATGAGATAGTGATTTTGTAAATTGTGGTAATGTGTCAATGTGTGAGTTGAGGAGGCTTGATGTTGAATTTGATATATATTGATTGATTTCAAAGAAAAGGGATGAAATTGGCATGTTTTGATTGATTTTGAAAAGAGTTGAATATGGCTTGTTTTGAAAATGGCATCTTGTGGTTTTGTATGAAAAACATGGTTTTTGGGCATACTTTGACGGGATATAACTTGGACTACGGATCTCTGTTTTGTACCAAATTTGTTTAGAAAGGAAATTGGATCCAGGATGTCCCTGCCGTTCGAAGAACGGGTGAAAAACGATTTAAAATGAGGAAGTTATGTCCGTCGGAAGATTGGGGGTTGAAACTGTGAATTCTGCAGCTTTTAACTTATAAAATTTTTAGCAGAATGACCCCCCCACGCGTAGGCGCACTTGGCGCGTACCCGCCGTTCTTCTCGAAAGCGCCATCCACGCGTGCGCGTGATGTGCGCGGGCGCGCCGATGTGCTGCACCCAATGCCCAGCCATTTTCCAGAGAGTTATGCCAGAACTGTGCCAGTTTTGTGCCTGGGGCACGAGAGTACCCACGCGTACGCGTGGTTGACGCGTGCGCGTCGTTTGACTAGTTTTCAATCCACGCGTTAGCGTGCATGACGCTTACGCGTCGATGAGTTTTCGAGGCCATCCACGCGTGCGCGTGGAGTGCGCGTACGCGTGGACCTGTTTTCATCCCAAAGTTGATTTTTGAGTTTTAAAAGCCAAATTTCATACTTCTAAGCCTCCGATCTCACCACTTATATCTTAAATCATTATGATATGTCTAGCTATGAGAAGAAAGGCTAGTGAATGTGGTAACTTGCGAGTGAAGCAAGGGGAAAATGAATGATCAATGAGGATCAAGCATGATTATGTGAGATGCGGAGGATGGTGGTGGAAGTGCTTGTTATGCCATAGGCCGAAAGGCTATAATTGTTAATGAAACGGCTGGTTATGGATTTAACCGTGAGCTGGATGACTGGATTATTGCCGTGTTACGGTGGAGCCATGATTATGGCTATGTATACATGCATATATATGCTGTTGAATGAATTGTGAATGTTGCACTTCCATTATCGGAGATGAGAGTTTCCCTGGGAGAAAGCAGTGGCTAGCCACCATGTGCTCCAGGTCGAGACTTGAAGCTCTTTTGACCCAATGTCGTCAGGGTGGCCGGGCACTGTGAAATTCTCGGACGAGCTCACCCCCAAAAATATTCACCAGTGATGGTGATGGATAAATATTCACCAGTGAGGGTGATGGATATGGATCATGATTATGATCAAGTTATAATGAGCATGACTCAAGTTGGGGAGACACGACAGAGGGACAGTCCAATGGTTAACTTCCAAGACTTGTCGGGTTGGCTCTATAACGACAGATGATATCATCAGCCACTAGGGACAGGCATTCATCATATGCATACTATATGAATTGTTTAAGATTGCTTATTTGACTGCATATTACTTGCTAATTGTCTAAATACCTTACTTGTTCCTAATTGTATATTTCTTTCTTGATATAACTGTGTTTGCTACATTATACTCCTGCTGGTGGTTGGGAGGTCTGAAGGAATTGGAAAGGGAAGTATTAGTTAGACTGAAGAATCTTTAGTCAGATGCCCTTTATGGTTTAGCCTGTTTATAAGCTTTAATATCATCTGGAGGAAGTTCTAGGATTGCCTTCGGCTTTCCTCTATTATTATTTATTATATATGTGGAAGCTGTTACCATGCTGGGGACCTCTGGTTCTCACCCATGTGGATTTTGTGGTTTTCAGATGCAGGACGTGAGGTTTCCTGCTGAGGCATGCTGGAGACTTCTAGATTTGCGAAAATCCTTTGTTCTCGGGGCTATGTTTTGGTTTATATGTTTTGCTTAGATACTTTTATCTCCATTAAATAATACAAACTATGATGACTCCTCTTATGGGAGATTTTGGAGATTAGGTTTTATGTATTTGTGTCTCTTTGGGTTTCCTTTGGGGTTTTCCTTATTTTTATCATATGTATATATCGCTATGCTCGGACCGGTTATCTTCGCAGCCGGATCTTGAGTCTTGATATTCCTGTTTTTGATACTCCTTTGTAGATATATATAATCTCGCGTTGGTTACCCTTATTCGTTACGTTATCGATCGGAGTGTTGCGCTTTTGAGCTGCGATTTTTGTTTACCCCTTTTTTCTACAAAGGCTCCTAGTTATAATCAATCATTCATACTACTATACGTACTAAATTTTTATTTTAGAGGTCGTAATACCTTGCCATCTCTGAATTATGACTTAAGCATAAGACTCTGTATGGTAGGGTGTTACATTATGGTATCAGAGCAGTTCATTCCTGTAGAGCCTGAGGGATGGACTGACTATGCTTCTGTGCATTCTCTGTATGTGTGTTATGTGCTATTAGTATATCTGCTTGATATATTTGGCATAAACGTTCATGAGCATGTATTTGGGACTTTGAAGCACTAGACTTCCGATATTGAGACTGATTAACTTAATATCGATTGTTTGGTGCGTATAGGAACCAGATGGCGCCTCGTGGACGCGGTAGAGGCCGTGGTAGAGGTCGTACTAACACTCGTTCACCGGAGAATAACCCTAATGACCCGGTGAACTTTATGACTGCGTTAGAGAACATGGCTGCTGCTATGCAAGCCACTGCTGAGGCTCTTGGTCAACAGATGAACAACCATGGTAATGATGGAGGTGGAGTTCAGGGCCCGATAACACTGGCAAACTTTTTGAAGGTTAATCCACCTAAGTTCAAGGGAACTGCTAGTCCGACTGAGACTGATACATGGTTTCAGGCTATAGAGCGAGCACTGCAAGCACAAGTGGTACCTGAAGGACAGCGTGTCGAGTTTGCTACCTATATGCTCACAGGTGAAGCGTCGCATTGGTGGCAAGGTATCCGACGTCTTCTGCAGCAGGGTGATGACTATATCACCTGGAATGTTTTCCAAGAAGAGTTCTATAAGAAGTACTTTCCGACTTCTACTAGGACAGCTAAGGAACTTGAGTTACTGCAGCTGAAGCAGGGTACTATGTCCATATCAGAGTATACTGACAAGTTTGAGGAGCTGTTCAGGTTCTCTCGTATGTGCCAAGGGACTCCGGTGGAATATGAGGAATGGAAGTGTGTTAAGTATGAAGGAGGACTCCGGAGCGATATTTTTAGTTCAGTGGGACCAATGGAGATTAGGACTTTCTCCGAATTAGTGAACAAGTGTAGGGTTGCTGAAGAGTGTGTGAAAAGGGCAACTGCTGAGAAAGGGAGTCACAAAGGATCATTCCTACAGAACCGAGGGAAGAGCTTTGCACCTAGAGGTCTGTCTTTCAAGAGGGGAAGCTCTTTCAAGAGGCCCAACAACAACAACTCCCAAGGAAAAAGGTATGGAAAGCAGCCTCAAAATGATCAAGCTTGTACTAGGTGTGGAAGTCACTATCCGGGAGCACCATGCAAGGCCGGATGGGGTTTGTGCTACAATTATGGAAAGGCGGGGCATAAAGCCGCAAATTGTCCTGAGAAGCAGAAACAAGGTGCTGGGAAAGCACAACAGACTGGTCGGGTGTTCACCATTTCAGCTATAGGAGCTGAGGGATCTGAGACACTCATTAGAGGTAATTGTGAAATGGCTGGTCAAACTTTAAATGCTTTATTTGAGTCGGGAGTATCGCATTCATTCATTGCATTTGAGAAAGCCCATGAGTTAGGACTGAAGATTGTAACTTTAGGTTATGATCTAAGAGTGTACAATGCTACCCATGAAGCCACGATAACTAGGCTAGGATGCCCGGAAGTTTCCTTTAGGTTCAAGCAGCGTGATTTTATTCATAATTCAGTCTGCTTACCGATGATCGGTCTTGATCTTATCTTGGGATTGGACTGGTTATCTAAGAACCATGTTCTGCTAGATTGTTCTACAAAGTCGGTGTACTTTATGTCGGAAGATACTGAAGGGCCGGTCGTGGTGAATAATTATTACTTGAATTCGATGATGGTGAACTGTTTCGGAACCGAATGTCAGGGTATCATGTTGTTAACCGTGGGCGTTTCGGGTGATGATCAAAGGTTGGAACAGATTCTGGTTGTGTGTGAGTTTCCGGAAGTGTTTCCTGATGATATTGATGAGTTTCCACCTAACCGAGAGGTTGAGTTTGCTATTGAATTGGTGCCCAGGGCGGGACCAATCTCAAGTGCTCCTTATAGGATGTCACCGTTAGAGATGAACGAGCTAAAGTCTCAATTAGAGGATTTGTTGGGAAAGAATTTTATACAACCAAGTGTCTCTCCGTGGGGTGCTCCAGTGTTACTGGTGAAGAAGAAGGATGGGAGTATGCGGCTCTGTGTGGATTACAAGCAGCTAAACAAGGTTACAATAAAGAATAAGTACCCATTGCCGAGAATTGATGATCTCATGGATCAGTTACAAGGAGCTGGAGTTTTCTCCAAGATCGATTTGCGATCCGGTTATCACCAGATAAGGGTGAGGGGTGAGGATATCCCTAAGACCGCTTTCAGGACTCGTTATGGTCATTACGAGTACACTGTAATGTCTTTTGGATTGACGAACGCTCCTGCGGTATTCATGGATTACAGGAATAGAATTTTCCGTCCATTTCTGGATAAATTCGTTGTTGTCTTCATTGATGACATACTGATTTATTCCAAGACTGAAGAGGAGCATGCGGAACACTTGAGGACCGTGTTGCAGATTCTAAAGGAGAAGAAACTCTATACAAAACTGTCTAAGTGTGAGTTTTGGAAGAGTGAGGTGAAGTTTTTGGGCCATGTGGTGAGTAAGAAGGGAATAGACGTAGATTCAACTAAGGTGGAGGCTGTGATGGATTGGAAGCAACCAACCACCGTAACAGAGATAAGGAGTTTTCTGGGTTTAGCTGGCTATTACCGAAGGTTTATCAAGGGCTTTTCACAGATAGCTTTTCCAATGACAAAGTTAACCCACAAAGACACTCCGTTTGTTTGGACTCCTGAGTGCGAGGAGAGCTTTCAGACATTGAAGAAAAAGTTGACCACTGCACCTGTGTTAGTGTTACCTGAGCCGAACGAGCCATTTGAGGTGTATTGTGATGCCTCATTGAAGGGTCTAGGGTGCGTGCTGATGCAGCATCATAATGTGGTGGCGTATGCCTCACGACAGTTGAGACCTCATGAAGTTAGTTACCCTACGCACGATTTGGAACTCGCTGCAGTTGTGTTTGCCTTGAAGGTGTGGATGCATTATCTCTATGGGGTTAAATTCTAAGTCTTCTCCGATCACAAGAGTTTGAAATATCTCTTTGATCAGAAAGAGCTTAATATGAGGCAGAGAAGGTGGATGGAATTGTTGAAGGACTACGACTTTGAGTTGCATTACCATCCGGGAAAGGCGAACATAGTGGCAGATGCGTTGAGTCGGAAGTCATTATATGCGGCTTGGATGATGCTTCAAGAGGAGAAGTTGCTTAAGGGATTTGAGAGTCTGAAAATTGGTGCTCGAGAAGTATCCGGAACTTTGTGTTTGAGCCGATTAGAGATCTCAAGTGATTTTAAGTCTGAACTCCTAAAGGCTCATCAAAATGATGAAGCGTTATGGAAGGTGTTACCGGCTATTGAGCAAGGAAAACAATGGAGAGTGTCGGAAGAAAAAGATGGGTTATGGAGATTCAAGGGTAGGATCATTGTGCCGGATGTTGGCACTTTGAGGCAAGATATTTTAAAGGAGGCACACAAAAGCGGATTCTCCATTCACCCGGGAAGTACTAAGATGTACCATGATTTAAAGGCAATGTTCTGGTGGCCGGGTATGAAGAATGATGTGGCAGAATATGTTTCAAAGTGCTTAACTTGTCAAAAGGTAAAGATTGAACATCAAAGACCTTCCGGGATGTTGCAACCTTTAGAGATTCCACAATGGAAGTGGGAAAGTATTGCAATGGACTTTGTGTCGGGATTGCCAAGGACTAGGGCTGGTTTTGATGCTATTTGGGTGATTGTGGACCGACTGACGAAGTCAGCTCACTTTTTGCCCATTCAGATGACTTACACCTTTGAGGAGCTAGCACGATTATACATAAAGGAGATTGTGAGACTTCATGGTGTACCTGCTACTATAATCTCTGATAGAGATCCTCGTTTCACTTCAAGGTTTTGGGGTGCATTTCAGAAAGCTTTTGGAACCCGATTAAGCTTGAGCACGGCTTACCATCCTCAAACAGATGGTCAATCCGAGAGGACAATCCAAACACTGGAGGATATGTTGAGAGCTTGTGTTTTGGACCAACCGGCGAGTTGGGATCGGTATATGCCATTGGTGGAGTTTGCATACAATAATAGTTATCATGCGAGCATCGGAATGGCACCGTATGAGGCCTTGTATGGGAGGAAATGTCAATCTCCGCTATGTTGGTATGAAGCTGGAGAGAAAAGCTTGTTGCGGCCGGAAATGATAGCTGAGACTACTGAACAAGTCAAGAAAATCCGTGATAGGATGCTTATGGCGCATAGTCGTCAAAAGAGTTACGCCGATCAGAGGCGAAAGCCCTTAGAATTTGAGGAAGGAGATCATGTTTTCCTTAAGGTTACTCCGACTACAGGAGTAGGTAGGGCGATTAAGGCAAAGAAGTTGAATCCTCGATACATTGGTCCATTTCAGATCCTGGAGAGGATTGGACCGGTGGCGTATCGGATGGCTCTACCACCTCATCTTTCGAATCTGCACGACGTGTTTCACGTGTCGCAGCTTTGAAAGTACACTCCTGATGCTAGCCATGTGTTAGAACCTGAGTCGGTTCAGTTAAGGGAAGATTTGACGCTTCCAGTGGCTCCGGTCAGAATTGATGATACTAGTATCAAACGGTTGCGTGGAAAAGAGGTTTCATTAGTCAAAGTGACATGGAGTCGAGGTGGTGTTGAGGAACACACTTGGGAACTTGAGTCGGAGATGCGAACGGATTATCCGCATTTATTCTCAGGTATTTGCATTTGAATTTTGTGGGCAAAATTCCCAATTAGGTGGGTAGAATGTAAAACCCGGTTAATTAACGGCTAATTAGCCTATAAATGAGAATTTATTCTAGAAAGCCCAAAATGTGATTTTTGTGGCTAAATATGATAGAGGAGATTGAGACGAGAATTTCGGTACCAATTTTATAGAATTCGGGCCAAGATTGGACCGAACGGGCCAAACCGGGCCAACCGGACCCAAAGTGGGCCCTTGGCCCAACATAACTAAACCAAAACCCTAGTTTTCAGCATTCTCTCTCCTCACTAAACACACTCACATGCTGAAAATGGAGGCCATGGAGGGGAGAACTCTCTCTCAAGTTCTTTCTCTCTCTTGATCTTCAAACCTCCATAACTTTTGATCTAGAGCTCCGATTGCCGCTCCGTTTGCGGCCATGCGTTCACCGCGGAGAGCTATACAAAACCCATACAATTAATCTTGAGGTAAGCCACGTTTTACTCTTCGAAATTCCAGCCTTGTTTTCGAGTTTTATGAGCAAAAATGTTGAGATTTTGGGCTCTTTGATGTTATAGGACCCAACTCTCTTGAAGGAGAAGGTTAATCTTGTCTCCTTGGACCTTGGGTGTGGTAAGATTCTCAACCCTAGTGTAAATTGTTGATTCTATGATGTTTGGGTATTGAGATGTTGTGTATGGGTATGATGATTGTGGCTTAGGTTGTGTATGTGTAAATATTGGAGCTTGATTGGTGATATTGAAAAGCTTAAAAAGGGATTTGGTGGTGAAAATCTGTTCTTGGAGGTGTTGAGGCCTTGAGAGCTTGTGGATAAGTGATTTGAAAGTGCTCCGGTTGAGCTTGGGAAATCGGCTAAGGTATGGTTTCGGTTTTCCGTATTTAATATGTAATGTGGTAGGAAATACTTAGGCTAGAGGCCCTAAGATAGGCATTGAATGGTTGATGTTGTTGAATGATTAAGATATATGATGTGGTCATATATGTGATGATGATTATTGATGCCTTGGTGGTATGATGTATGAGAAATATGCATATTGTGATATATGCTTGATGATTGGTTATGGTTGAATTGTGGGTTGAACCATGTTGATGGTGAGTATGATATTGATTATGTACAATGATGATTTATTGGAATTGGTGTTGTTGAGAATTGGCATGAGGAAGAGTATATGATATGTCGATATGTTTGAGTTTGAGCCACTTGGGTGGAGTGGGTTAAAATGATGAGATAGTGATTTTGTAAATTGTGGTAATGTGTCAATGTGTGAGTTGAGGAGGCTTGATGTTGAATTTGATATATATTGATTGATTTCAAAGAAAAGGGATGAAATTGGCATGTTTTGATTGATTTTGAAAAGAGTTGAATATGGCTTGTTTTGAAAATGGCATGTTGTGGTTTTGTATGAAAAACATGGTTTTTGGGCATACTTTGACGGGATATAACTTGGACTACGGATCTCTATTTTGTACCAAATCTATTTAGAAAGGAAATTGGATCCAGGATGTCCCTGCCGTTCGAAGAACGGGTGAAAAACGATTTAAAATGAGGAAGTTATGTCCGTCGGAAGATTGGGGGTTGAAACTGTGAATTCTGCAGCTTTTAACTTATAAAATTTTTAGCAGAATGACCCCCCACGCGTAGGCGCACTTGGCGCGTACCCGCCGTTCTTCTTGAAAGCGCCATCCACGCGTGCGCGTGATGTGCGCGGGCGCGCCGATGTGCTGCACCCAATGCCCAGCCATTTTCCAGAGAGTTATGCCAGAACTGTGCCAGTTTTGTGCCTGGGGCACGAGAGTACCCACGCGTACGCGTGGTTGACGCGTGCGCGTCGTTTGACTAGTTTTCAATCCACGCGTTAGCGTGCATGACGCTTACGCGTCGATGAGTTTTCGAGGCCATCCACGCGTGCGCGTGGAGTGCGCGTACGCGTGGACCTGTTTTCATCCCAAAGTTGATTTTTGAGTTTTAAAAGCCAAATTTCATACTTCTAAGCCTCCGATCTCACCACTTATATCTTAAATCATTATGATATGTCTAGCTATGAGAAGAAAGGCTAGTGAATGTGTTAACTTGCGAGTGAAACAAGGGAAAATGAATGATCAATGAGGATCAAGCATGATTATGTGAGATGCGGAGGATGGTGGTGGAAGTGCTTGTTATGCCATAGGCCGAAAGGCTGTAATTGTTAATGAAACGGCTGGTTATGGATTTAACCGTGAGCCGGATGGCTGGATTATTGCCGTGTTACGGCGGAGCCATGATTATGGCTATGTATACATGCATATATATGATGTTGAATGAATTGTGAATGTTGCACTTCCATTATCGGAGATGAGAGTTTCCCTGGGAGAAAGCAGTGGCTAGCCACCATGTGCTCCAGGTCGAGACTTGAAGCTCTTTTGACCCTATGTCGTCAGGGTGGCCGGGCACTGTGAAATTCTCGGACGAGCTCACCTCCAAAAATATTCACCAGTGATGGTGATGGATAAATATTCACCAGTGATGGTGATGGATAAATATTCACCAGTGAGGGTGATGGATATGGATCATGATTATGATCAAGTTATAATGAGCATGACTCAAGTTGGGGAGACACGACAGAGGGACAGTCCAATGGTTAACTGCCAGGACTTGTCGGGTTGGCTCTATAACCGACAGATGATATCATCAGTCACTAGGGACATGCATTCATCATATGCATACTATATGAATTGTTTGAGATTGCTTATTTGACTGTATATTACTTGCTAATTGTCTAAATGCCTTACTTGTTCCTAATTGTATATTTCTTGCTTGATATAACTGTGTTTGCTACATTATACTCCTGCTGGTGGTTGGGAGGTCTGAAGGAATTGGAAAGGGAAGTATTAGTTAGACTGAAGAATCTTTAGTCAGATGCCCTTTATGGTTTAGCCTGTTTATAAGCTTTAATATCATCTGGAGGAAGTTCTAGGATTGCCTTCGGCTTTCCTCTATTATTATGTATTATATATGTGGAAGCTGTTTCCATGCTGGGGACCTCTGGTTCTCACCCATGCGGATTTTGTGATTTTCAGATGCAGGACGTGAGGTTTCCCGCTGAGGCATGCTGGAGACTTCTAGATTTGTAAAAATCCTTTGTTCTCGGAGCTATGTTTTGGTTTATATGTTTTGCTTAGATACTTTTATCTCCATTAAATAATACAAACTATGATGACTCCTCTTATGGGAGATTTTGGAGATTAGGTTTTATGTATTTGTGTCCTTTTGGGTTTCCTTTGGGGTTTTCCTTATTTTTATCATATGTATATATCGCTATGCTCGGACCGGTTATCTTCGCAGCCAGATCTTGAGTCTTGATATTCCTGTTTTTGATACTTCTTTGTAGATATATATAATCTCGCGTTGGTTACCCTTATTCGTTACGTTATCGATCGGAGTGTTGCGCTTTTGAGCTGCGATTTTTGTTTACCCCTTTTTTCTACAAAGGCTCCTAGTTATAATCAATCATTCATACTACTATACGTACTAAATTTTTATTTTAGAGGTCGTAATACCTTGCCATCTCTGAATTATGACTTAAGCATAAGACTCTGTATGGTAGGGTGTTACATACAGGGCCACGCGTACGCCTGAGTGACGCAGACACGTGGGGAGGCTATTTCGCAAATGATGCGAACGGGTTGGCGACGCGGTCGCGTGGGCGTATTTGTGCCTGTGGCACGCCTCCAGCCACGCTCTCGCGTGACTTTCTGTTCACTTTTCTTTTCATCCTAATGCACTTGTGACGCGAACGCGTCATCGACACTCACGCGTCGCGTGCATTTTTTTATGCAAAATGCAGAATGTAGTATGCAAATACTGATGCAGATGTTATGAATAATTCCAAGTTCAATAAAATAAAATAAAACTTAAAAATAAACAAAACTAAATAAAATTGAAAATAGAACGATCATACCACGGTGGGTTGTCTCCCACCTAGTATTTTTAGTTAGAGTCCTTAAGTTAGACATTTGGTGAGCTCCCTGTTATGGTGGCTTGTGCTTGTATTCATCCAAGAATCCCCACCAGTGTTTGTACTTCCAGTAACCTCCGGGATCCCAAACTAGGCACAGAAAGCCTTCAAGTAAGTTAAAGCAAGTGACAAGGCCCCAAGAGTGTTGATTGCCAGAATGAATTCCGGGGTCCCAAATCTTGCTTTTGCACCCGTCTTCTTGTTGAGCAATATTGTTCCATCCGGGTGGCAAGCAGTGTGAATTCTCACTAAAGCGGCCAAACAACATCCTAGACCCATTCAATTGAGATCTACACCAACCCTTGCGTTTAAACTTTGAGCACACAACCATGTTGAACCTTGCTTTACAACTCCAACCATTAACCATCTTCCTCTTACTCTTAATGCCACAAAGAGCTCTAAGTTGACCATCCGTCTCTAGTAGCCCATATTCAAGTGGAATTACAAAGCTAAGGGATATGAATTTTACCCACTTGAATGTTGTGAAGGATGATAGCAACTTAGGGGAGGGGTCTCCAACAACTTTGGCAAGGTAATTGCAGGCATTACTCCCGTGAGTGCTTTCTTGACACTTTCCATCTTTTTGCAAGCTTCTTCAATATCAACCTCTTCTTCTTGGTAGCTTTCTTCTAATTTAATCTCTTCTTCTTTGCTTACCAAGGGCATGGGAGGCTGTGCTTCTGCTTCTTTAGTCTCCATCTCTTGATCAACCTCTTCCAAGTCTTCAACCATGATATGCCTTGGAGGTTGTACACCCTCTTCAACATCAAATTCAAATGGCTTGGAAGGAGGTTCTATGATTTTAATTTCCCATGGAGGTTCCGCATCTCCTAAATCTTCAACCACTTCCTCTTCTTCAGCTATTACGATTTCCTCCACTTGTTCCAATACAAAGGTATGTTCCTCATTGTCCATTAGAGTTTTTAGTGTCTCCTTTATGCTACGCTCTTTTATTGATTCTCCACATGTAGCCATGGGAGCACTTTGAGTGTCCGAGCGTTGGGAAGCTAATCGACTTATCGCTTGATTTAGTTGATATAGAGTTGCATGAAATCGATCCACTAATTCTTTGAGATGATCCTTTGATTCTTGTTCCGCTTGAATTGCATGATTAGGATCATATGGCTCTTGGATAGATGGACATGGACATGTTGTATATGGAGGTGGTGGTTCCTGGGAGTGATTGGGTTGAAATTGGGGTGGTTCTAGATATGGTTCATATGGCTCATAAGGTGGTTGGTGTGGTGGATAAGGATTAGGATCATATAAGGGTGTTTGGTGGTAAGGGGCTTGTGAGTATAGTGGTCTAAAATGATGTTGAGGAGGGGGTTCATAGGCATATGGTGGTGGTTGTTGATAATCAAAAGAGTGCTCACCATATCCATTGCCTTGATATGCATTACAGAATGGTTGTTGATAGTCCATTGGAGGTGGTTGTTGCCATGAGAGTTGATAAAATTCTTGTGACTCCTCCCATCTTTGATTGTTCCATCCTTGGTGTATGTTCTCATTATAATCTCCTCTTTCTGTAACATAGTTGTAACCTAGGAAGCACCAATACGACACGGGATACGGACACGACATGACACGGATACGCCGACACGTTTTTTTTTATAAAAAATTAGATACGATATGTTTAGGATACATTGTGAATTTAAATTTAAATAATATATTAAATTAATAAAATATCTTATTGTAAATATAAGAGTAAATATAATTGCATAAAAAAGTCTTAAAATTATGTAATTATTAAAAAAATAAAAAATTTTAATCTACTCTTGCCATCTCGTTAACAGAAAATGTATCAATTTCTTCTCCTCTAAGTCCATCATTTGCAAACACCACAGCTTCCATCATCTGCAAACACCACGCACCACACATTGTAGTTCTTCAGTTCGTCTTCAACCTCTGTATCTTCTATTATTCTTATTCTTCAATATAACGTGGAAAATCAAGAACGGCTAAGCTAGTGAGTAAGTAAGCTATCAAAGACAAACGGTAAATAGATTTAGGTTTTGATTTATTAATTATTTTATTTTTAAATTTAAATTTTGATTTGTTTTAATTTTAGAATATTTTAAAATTAGAAAGAAAAAATTGGTTAATCGGGCCATAAAATCACAAAATCAATTGAAGATTTGCAGTCCAGCAGAAAGATCAATTTCATGAATATCTTAATCGGGTCGGACTCATTTGGATTTGTAACCGCTCCACTAAAATTCTGCACCGCAAGAAGACACGCCGCCGATACGCTCGTTTGAAGTATCCACCGCGTGTCGGCGTCGGATTCGTGTCCGACACGGATACGCCGGCACCAAGAGAGAATCCGTGCTTCATAGGTTGTAACCAGACTCACAGCCAAAGGGGTGAGAGTTCATAGTAGTAGGAGAAAATAGAAACAAAAACTAACAAAAAGAAAATATTTTGAAAAAAATATGATTTTTGAAAAAAGATAAGATAAGATTTTGAAAAAGATATGATTTTTGAAAAAAAAGATGAGATAAGATAAAAATTTAAAAAATATTTACAATAACCAATAATAAGGCACACGTTTGCAATTCCCCAGCAACGCGTCATTTTGACGATCGGATTTCTATCGGTAAAGAAATTTAAAAATATAATCGCGTTGTAAGTATAGCTTCTAAACCAACAGAAAATCCCTTCGTACAAATGTTTGGTTGTCACAAGTAACAAACCCAATAAATTTATAAACCGAAGTATTCAAACCTCGGGTCGTCTTCTCAAGGAATTGCAGGGAAGTATGGTTTATTATTCGTTATGTAAAAACAATACTTTTGGATTTTTGAAAGGTTGAACAAGGAGAATAAATGGCAGGAAAAATAAATTAATAATTATAAAACTCTTGGCAAGGTATGAAAATCAGAATTCCTATCCTAGTTATCCTTATCAATGGTGATGAGAATTATATTTTTTTCTCCCACTAAGTCAAGTGGTTAAATTAAATTAACACCTAAAGTCCTAGTCAACTCCTCAGGAAAGACTAGAGTTATAGGAATCTAAATCAATCAGCAAAGATATCAATTATCAATCACAATGAGTTTGACAACTCAAGAGTTACCAATTAATCAACCAGAACCAAGAACATAAGAAACTAAATAAAAGTCATATGTCTGAAATACCTCAAATATTAATAAGAGAAATCAAATCCAACATAAAGAGTTCATAAACTAAATTGGGGAAATAAATAAAAAGAACATTGAACCTGTGATTGAAGAAGATGAAATCCTAATTCCAGAGGAATCCTAATCCTAAATCCTAAGAGAGAGGAGAGAACCTCTCTCTCTAAAAACTACATCTAAACCTAAAATTGTGTGTATGATCTGATATCCTGAGTCTCTGCATGTTTTCTGACTTTAATCTGTGTTTCTGGGCCAAAATCTGGGTCAAAATGCGGCCCAAAATCATCTTCAACGTATTCTGTAATTTCTGCAGATCGCGCATGTCACGCGTACGCGTCGGTCACACGTACGCGTCATTCAGCGATTTTCCTCTCCATGCGTGCGCGTCAGGCATGCGCTCGTGTCGTTTGCGCGAACTCCAATCCACGCGTTCGCATCAGACACGTGAGCGCGTCGCTGTGATTTTCTCCATTTCGCACAGTCGCGTGAGCCATGCGTCCGCGTCGCTTCTCGCTGGTCATCTCCTCAATTTCTTGTGTTCCTTCCATTTTTGCAAGCTTCCTCTCCATTCTCTAAGCCATTCTTGCCCTATGAAGCCTGAAACACTTAACACATGGATCACGGCATCGAATGGTATAAAGGGGAATTAAAATACGTAATTAAAAGATCTCTAGGAAGCAAGTTTTTCAACCATAGAACTAAACTAGGAAGGAATTGTAAAATCATGCAAATCATATGAATAAGTGGACAAGAATTTGATAAAAACCACTCAATTAAACACAATATAAACCATAAAATAGTGGTTTATCAACCTCCCCACACTTAAACATTAGCATGTCCTCATGCTTACTTTAAGGAGATAAAATAAATGGGTAGGGAAAAGGCAAGACTCATGCAATGCAACCTATGAATGTGAATGCAACTACATGCAAAATGTTTCTACCTACTTGGTTAAAAGCAAACAAGTTCTCTAAGACAAATACAAACCAAATTTCACTAATTCAAATTATACAGTGAAAACAAGTAAACTTGTAAGAAGATAGCTCATGAAAGCAGGGAACATAGAATCAAGCACTGAACCCTTACTGGTAGTGTATATTACTCTAACTCTCAAGTGTCTAGGATCAATCACTCTACTCTTCCCTAGTCATGCTTTCTCAACCTTGTTCTTCATCTAACCAATCAACAAATATTTAGCATACCAATGCAAACATCATGAGGTCTTTTCAGGGTTGTAATGGGGCTAAGGTAAGGGTGAGGATATATGTATGGCCAAGTGAGCTATAATATGAATCTTTGACTAACCTAAGTTTTCACCTAACATACACACACACACACACATTCTATGTAGTTCTAAAAATCACACCCAGCTACCCATAATTTCCACTTTTGTATAATTTCCATACTCATGTACCAAATTTTTGATATTTCTTTACTTTTATCACATGTGCATTGATATTTAATAAAGCTTAACATTGGGATAATTTTATCCCCTTATTCACTTACTTAACATTGGGGTAATATAAATTAATGATGATTGTTGATGTATTGAGGGTTGTGGTAGGTTTGTGAAATTGAATTGAATGGATTGATTGAGAAATGCGTGGTTTGATTTTGTAAACGATTTGCTACTGGAGTTGGTTAGTCTTGGGAAAAGATTTAATATTGGAATTGATTTGATTTTGAAATGATTTGATACTGGAAATGATTTGAATGACCGAGAGGTATTTGGTTTTGCAAGATCCAAAATTTTTGAAGAGTGATATTTTGAACAAATCTCAAACCATATAATTATTCACAGTTTTATTTTCAGGAAGTCATTTTATTGAAAATAATTAAAGGTAATTTTGGTTAATTGGATTTTGAAATAAATTAAGGTATTTATCCAAATTCTATACTTATGAATTATTTTTCTATTTATGATTTAAAGTTTTAGAAATTCGAAAATAAGGAGGTTTGGCTATTTAAATAAGAATTTCATCTAATTTATGATTATTGGATTATTTTCCATAATTAAGTTACGAAGTTGGTAGTTATGAAATAATAATAATTTTATATGATTTGATTTTATATCGATTATATTTATATCATTCAATACTTTAAGTTTTAAGGATAAAAAAAGTAATTATATTACTATGTATTTTCAATTCGAGTATGAGTAAAAATCAAATAGCAATTTGATGCAACAAATAATATATTTTTAGAGTAATTTTAAGGTTTCAATTAGTTTTCAAATTAAGTCCCAAAATCCCTAATTTAATACACAAATCCTAACCCTATTTAAACTAATTTTTCCCTTTACCCCAAAAGAAACCCTAGCCACCCCTTTCTCCTTCAGTAATGCACATACACACAACACAGCAGCTACTGCTGGGAAAAGAAAGAAAGAAAGAAGGAAAGAAAGAAAGAAAGAAAGAAAGAAAGGAAGCTGGAAAGGGGGGAGGCCGTGGAGAAGAAGACCCGGAGAGGGAGAAGAAGAGAGGGGGGAGTCGTGGGGACTTGCTACCGCTGTCGCGCTGTTGTCAGTCCTTGGAGGAAGGCCGCTTCTCTGACCCGTCACCGCCAATCCATCCATCCCAACCTATCACCATCGCGAGGAAGACTAGAAACGATGGAGAGGGAGTCACGCAGAGAGAAGACGCCATCGCCGTCTTTCACGAGAAGAGAGAGAGAGAGAGAGAGATGCGCTGCGTGGGAGCTGCCGCCATGAAGCCCGTCATCGTTGCTGTAGCTATCCGCGTCGCCAACGTTGCCGCAGGGAGCCAACATTGCCGTCGTCCATGGGTGAAGCAGAGGAGAAAGAAATCTGCAAAGAAGGAAGGGCCACGACCTGTCCAGTCGCCGTTAAGAAGCCATCGCTGCCAGATCCACCACTGCCAGAGCTTTTGGCCGAGCTTCTGCCACTGGGAACGTCACTGCCAGCAAGGGTTTAAGTTGGTCTTCATTCCTTTTGAGTTTTTGGGAGCTTTATCATCACTGCCTGTTTGTTACAGCCGCCGTCATCGAAGTTCTGGTCGTCGCTGTCGTTTGGGTGGTTGCCGGGGCTGCCGCTAAGCTGGTTCAGCTACCGCCGCTGTTCCGTTTTCTTAGTTTGGTAAGTATTTGTGTTTCGAAAACCCCTGCGTTAGTATCCTATCATGTTTGGTTATAAACTCTGAGGTTTGAGAACGTAGATTCGAGTTCTGTATGTTGAATGTCGCTTTTAAGTTGCCTGAGTGCTATGGAAGTGATCAAAGATTGAGTTTGTAGATTGCTGTTGAATTTGGTTAAGAGAAAAGGTTTCTGACGCATTTTGGGTTATGGTTTCGACGGGTCGAGGTAGGGGTTTTTTATACAAACTATTTTATTTTAAATTAGAAATTGTTATAAATAGATATGGTGTACGGAATGTATTTCTGGTGATTATGTGAGTCTTATGAATTGTCTGATTTTGTCTTGAATGGATATGGTTGCCTATTTGATTGAAATAATGTCTGCTTTGATAAATTGGAGATTTCTGGATTTGGTTGATTTTAAATGGTTTTTTTTATAATCTGAAAGTTTGAGTTTTTGTTTTATTGGAAACTGATTTGGTCTTGAACCTATTGGAAAGAGTTAAGAATTGGTTTGGTTGGGACCTGGATAGGGTGGCAAAGTCCAAGTTGTAGGGGAGATGCTGCTGAAATTTCTATAAAATCTGAGACTTTATTTGAAACGGTATTTTAAGAAGGAACGGATTATGCCTTGAACTGTATTACCGATAAAAGAATTAGATTGAACCCTTTTATTAAAAAAATTGTTATATTTTGAATGTAAACTATTTTAGAAAAGAATCATGTTTTAAAGTCGATTTAAAGACAAAAAGAATCAAGTTTTGGAATTTGATTGAATAAGAAAATTTGAAGGAGTTTTAATGGAGTTCGATTAACTAATTTCACTTTACGACATTTTAGGAAGAGTTTGAAATATCTTCTGAAACTTTGACTTAGTAAAATTGAAACACTTTCTGAGCCTTTGGAGACAGATTTAAGAATGAATCTGAAATTGATTTTCGGTTTAAAAATGATTTGGTTTTGGCTTAAGTTTAGTTAGTTTTGAAATTGGTTCGGAATAATTGGAAACACGATTTGGTTTCGGTTTAAATTCTTTCTATTTATTCAAATCAAGAAGTTAAAGTTTCGGCGGTTTTCAATGAATTTAAGAAATGAGTTAGGTTATTCTCCTCTGAATTCTTGAGACTCTGCTGAGGAATTTTACGACCAAATCTTGATTTAGAAATGAATGATTTTGAGTCTTTCAAAGAGATTTTGAATTTGGCATGGTTTTGTGATTGTTTGGAAGTGTTGGAAAGATGTGGAAAGTGGCTCCATTTTGAAAAGTGATTCTTGGCAAGATGTGAATTGAATACGTTTGTTATTTAACAGAAAATGGGCCAAGAATGAATTTGAAATGAGTTATTGAGCCTGATTGATTATGGATGTCCTCAAGATTGATGAGTTATTATTTGGTAGGCATAAGGGCCGGGTTCGTCCCGCTTATGCTGAGATGAGATTGTTGATAAGTCGCTGGCACCTTGCAGGGACGGTGGTTTAATCCCGCTTGTCAATGGTGCAGCACCCGCGTAAGGACGGTGGTTTGATCCCACTTACGGTGGAAGCAAGGACGGTGGTTTAATCTCGCTTGTGTGTTCCAGGAAAGGACGGTGGTTTAATCCCGCTTGTCTGTGGGACCTACGGGTAAGGACGGTGGTTGGATCCCACTTATTCGAGTCAGGTTTGGCAACGTAACCGATGCGTGAGCTCATGACCAGTAGGACAGGCATAAATCGTATGCATTTATGTGACATTATTTGGGTGTGAATATTGTAATTGGTTTGTCTTTGTGAATACTCATGTTAACTGCTAACGGCTATAATTGTCGTAATTGCTATTAATTGTGATTGTGTTTGATTGGTTGGTTTGTGACGAATTGGTTGATGATTGAGTTGTTTGGGTCGGGGGCCATGTCAGATTGGATGGGCTTGAGGCCATGATTGGTATATTGAGTTCTTCTGTATAAAGTATCTGACCGGTTCAGCATATACTTAATGAACCTATGTTTGGAACGGGATGATCATTTATACCACGTAGGTAACTGCTTTCATGGTTGCGGTCTAGAAAAGTATGAAAAATTAAACTCTTACAGCATAGACTTAATTGAACCTATGTTTGGGACATGTTGGTCATTCATACTGTCTAGGAAAAACTTTTCAGATTTTTGCAAGAAACGAAAAAGGTTTTGTTTTAAAATATTTGAGAAATTTATCAAGTCTTCAAAAAGGGATTTTCTGGATTTCGAATGTGTACCCAAGGTTTTTGGAAAGACTCATAAGACAAGCAATGATCACTGTACTCTAAGAATATTTTTTTTGCGTATCTTGTTATAGAAATTTTTGTAAATCCTATAGTGAGAACAAGCGAGGACGACGTTCTCACTCCCCTACAGGTTATTCCTTTTCAGGATATGGACGACGAAGCTTCAGAAGAGTTATGTTTATTTGGTAATTTTGTATTATCTTAGTTATTATTTTCCCTCGCCTTTAGCTTTAATAAGTTTGTAAGAGGGATATGAAATTATGATATGCATATTTGTAAGCTAGTGTTATATATATATATATATATATATATATATATATATATATATATATATATATATATATATATATATATATATATATATATATATATATATAACTTAAGGTATTGTATTTGGTTTGTATGAACATGTATGTTTATGTTTTCAACAAAAAAGTGTTTTTGAAAGGTTATGCGGTTTTAAGTTTTAAACAGGTTCCTACTTTAGTATTAAATATGTTTAGAGTTATCGTAATACCCAAGCTATCAGAGTGGCGTAGCCGGAAGCGTGACATTCGGATAGTGAGGGTGTTACAGGTTTGGTGGTTGGGACCCTTGAAGGGTGGTAGAAATTCGAGGTTTAGAGGAGATGCCGCTGAAATTTTTATAAAAATTGGAGTTTTGATTTAAAGTGTTATTTTAAAAAGAAAAAGATTATTATATGGCTTGCATATTTGAGACTAATTGTTGACCATCTGTCACAAGATTTGACCAGACACTTTAACTTTCTGAGTTCTCCCATGGATATTTTTGAGCTTGGGGATGCGCGTAAAGAGGGATTGTCTAATGGTTAGCTACCAGGACATGTTGGATTGGCTGTATAACCGACAGATGAGACTCATTAGCCATAGGATAGGCATACATGATGTGCATTTGTATGTTTTGCTTGAGTGTGCATTGTTTTAGTTTGCTTAATTTCTTAACTCTACTTATCTGCTACTTGTTCTACTTGCTGTAATTACACCTCTACCTGTATTTTCCTTGTTTGAATTGTATGGGTATATTTTCTGAGAGATTCCTTTTGGTGGAGGTGTAGGGGGGAGTTATTCCACCGGTGATTCGGAGGATTGGAGGAGATAGAAAGTGAAGTATTAGGTTAAAGTTAAATTCAGAACTTGAAATACCTCAGATAACTTACTTAATTTTTGGTTTAGTTGGATCTTTAAGCTAAAAATCTGAGTGTCAGAGTTTTAGGAATGCCTCTGGCTTTTTCGGGACCTTATATATTAACTATATAGGCTCCTTTACCATGCTGAGAACCCCGGTTCTCATTCCATACATATTTTTGTTGATTTTCAGATGCAGGTTGAGAAGCACCTCATTGAGCGTCTGGAGACCCTCCTTACAAGCGAAGAACTGTCTCTTGAGCTATTATATTTTGTTTTAGGCTATAGATATATGTATATAGAATCTCCGCATGTATATTTTGTATTTTGTCCCTTCTGGAGGTTGACTTGGAGAAACAGGTGTTTATTCTGTTGTTTGAGTTTTATTTTGGGCTGTATAAATATATATATATATATATATATATATATATATATATATATATATATATATATATATAATTACATACTCTAGCCGGCCTTAGCTTCGCAGGACGAGTGTGGAGCTTGATATCCGTATTTTGAAACACTGATCTGTATATTATGTTTTTAGCCTTCTTTTGATCTTACCTATCAATTTTACGAATACACGATTTTCTGTTTTTCACTTTTGCTTAGCTTTTGCTTCAAGGCTCCTAGTTACAAAATTCTTTCAACTATATTTATATACGTCTTTTCTTTTAGAGGTCATAATTCTTCATGACCTGCTTTACGATTTAAGCGTAAGGCTCTACGTGATAGGGTGTTACACCTAATGCAGAAGAAGTCTATGTATCCTATTTCAAATTGGCTGAACCTAAATTTTCATTGTTAATTAGAAATGGTAAGATACTCGTTTAGGTTCGGCAGACCCCTTTTCGTGTTCTGATCCTCACTCTTTTTTTTTTAAATATCCCTCGTCTTCTCTCCATCTTCATCGCAAGTCTTTATTTAATTATCCTCTTAAGAAATGCAGATACATATGGTTATGTATGGATATTCTTTAAAACTTTTTGAAAAAAATTAATAAAGAAACCATAATATAATAATCATAAAGTAATCATTTTCATAGAAATAACACAATTTATAATATATTTATTATAAAAAATAATATTTTAAAAAATATAAAAACATTTTTTAACATACATAATAATATAACATAAATTTTTGGGATAAGACTGAATGACATGGTGACAGATTTAAGAGATAGAGAAAGTGAGTTAGAGAAAGAGATGCAAAATCGAGACTACTAATGAGTTTAGAAGAAAAAAAAGGGTTCGAATTAGAGACAAAAATTAGGATTACTAATTAGGATTACTAATATTTTTATATTTTTATATTAACTTATAATTTTAAGTGTAAAATTATAAAAAAAATTTATTTAGAATGAAAGTAATGTGATTAAGTGTAATTTACTTAGATGTGATTAAAAAATAATTGAATACTATGTACATTAAAAAATTGATATTATTGAAGGATAAAACTAAAATTTATTTCTATGTATCATTTTTGTCCCCAACGTTTTCGTCCTATTTAAGCCCCTAACGTTTTAAATCTTCTCAATATTGTCCCTCCATCAATTCTGTTAACGGATCTCTAACGGCAAGACAACATTGAGTCAATTTTGAAACGTTAGGGACTTAAATAGGACGATTAAAATGTTAGAGACAACTTTGGAACTTACCCCAAATGTTGGGGACAAAAATAATACTTTACTATATATATATATATATATATATATATATATATATATATATATATATATATATATATATATATATATATATATATATATAAATCAGTAATTTTATATTTACGTAGATAGGTTCTCACTCGTGAAAATTTCAAGGTCCCCATTTAGTCCCAAATCGTGAGTAATCTCCGCGAATATCCATTTGACTGGATATTTTTATCATTTAAATTGCTAGCATTCGTTGGTTTGTGACGTGAAGCTGCTCTAGCCTCTTAGTAAATTCTTAGATAACCAAAGTCCAGGCTATAGTATTTTCATAAAGTCATGACATGTATCCTTGTTAAAACAATATTAATCGAAGATAAACAGTTAAATACTAAATAAGTCACATTTTCACATATATAATAATAACTAATATCACATATTATAACTTGTGAAATCATATTATAAAATATTGATAAGTCTAGACAATTTTAAAAAATATATATATTAAAA
This sequence comes from Arachis hypogaea, assembly GCF_003086295.3. Classification (NCBI taxonomy): domain Eukaryota; kingdom Viridiplantae; phylum Streptophyta; class Magnoliopsida; order Fabales; family Fabaceae; genus Arachis; species Arachis hypogaea. The sequence goes on from NC_092038.1 coordinate 114,785,531, forward strand.
AATTACAGATTGATTCATAAGATTTTTGTTTTTAGAAATTTGACTATAGTTATGATTAATAACTTTAGAATTACATATGTGTATTTTATTTTATAGAAACTTATACTTTTTTTTATCGACGATGTTAGTGGCTATAAAGAGACTTTACTATTAAATAAAATTATAGAGAAATTAAAAATATAATTGGTTGATATTTTTCTGATAATTTATTCAATTTTTAATTTAAATTAAATTAAATTTTAATTTACATTCAATTTATATTTGTTTCATTACCCTAATAATTATTTGTAATAGATAATATATTTAAGAATATTTTGAAAGAAACGATTCAATTTTATACAATTGAAAGATAACTATGAAATTGAGATTAAAACAAAGTGAAATATAATAAATTTATTGAGAATAAAAGTTAAATAAACAGTTGAAAACAAGAACAAAATTGCAACTAAAAGTGGTAGAAATAGGCCAAAAAGACTGTACGTATAGTCGATAAATAAAAAAGTTTAGTATAAATCAATGAATATACAAAATAAAAGACAAAAATTAAGATATGTTCTTATTAAAAATTTTAAAAAAATATTATTAAAAACTATTAATTAAAATACATAAAAAATAATATAAAACAAAATTATAGAAAGTTTTCGGCAAAATAGAGATAAATAAAATAAAAAAATAAAAAAATAAAAAAATATAATTGAAGCACAAAAGAAAAAGAGAAAAAAAAGTATAAAGTACATTCTAATTTTATATATATAAAAAATAATAAGAGAAAAATTTAAATTAATTAATTAATTTTATTTTTTATTCATTATTTATTAAATAATTTAATGCTTATTTTGGTCAAATCAAATAATTGATTATTTATACTTGATGTTATTCACCCTAATAGTAAAATTGAAATATATAGAAATGTTAAGGATAAAATTAAAATAAAATGTTAAGAATAAAATTGAAAAAAAAATTGCATTTACTATCTTATAATTTTTTTAAATAAAATTCACATTTATATACCTTTAAAATGTATTACTTTAATACAATACTATTTTTTATTAAAAATAAAAAATATGATAAATATCACATATTTTTTTTCCAAAGTTAGGAGTGTGACTCGAACCCACAACTTCTAGGTGAGTATGAAAAGATTATATCATTTGAGTTATAATTTGTTGGTGATAAATATTCTATATATTTGTTAGTAAATTATATAAAAATATTTTTTGAAGCGTATTACTTTATTTTATTATATGAAAATAACTTGAATAATTTTAAATGTGATGATTATGATAATTAACTAAGTATTATATATTCTTTAATAAATTACTTCTAATAATATATTTAATAAAGTGATAATTTTTTCTTGTATTTGAAAAGTTTTTAATTACAGTAAAATGTAAGATATAGTAAAAAAAAAACTAAAATGATATAGATTTTTTATTAAATAAATTTTTTTTTTCATTGGATTGTAAATATAAATTAAAAAATTTAACCACAAAATTTAAATGTCTTCATTTTTTTAACTGTATAATTTAATATTTTTTCAATTTCTATAGTAATCATGTTAATTCTTTTAGTTTATGTCCCCGCTCCACAAACTTTATCACTAATCGACATCTAAAAGTTTTATATTTGAACAAAAGTTTTTTTTGCTGTAGTTTTTCTTTATTACTTTTAATTAAATTCATTTAATTTTATTAATTTTTTCTCATACTTTTTATTGGCTTTAACTAACTACATTGTCTATACTAACTAATTTTATTAAGAAATTGACTTTCACTCTTTTCATGATTTATTAAAGTAAAAAATTTGATTAATAATAAAAATATTTAACAAACAAATACTAATATTTAAATAATCAAGGAATCATTACTTATTCGTAAGATGTAGCTTAACTTTGCATATTATTGAATATAACAAACTTTTAACATGCAGTATTGAATCAAGATAAAAAAAATTTAAATAAAAATATATTTTCTTATTGAGTCCAATAATACATACAAGTTCTTTTATTGTATTTTTGTTTTTTATCATCTATCAATCATAATGTATAAACTAGATCGTAATCAAAAGTATGATTAAACAAATAAAAATTAGAATTAAAATAAAAAACTTCAAAAAATAAACTATTATTTTATCTTTATAATAAATTGGAATACTATAAAATACTACAATATTCAAAAGTCTAAAAGATAGATATCTAACTCTATTGCTAGAAATTTTAGATTATACTACACACTACAGGATACGCGCAGAATAGCAGCGGTTTAATTTTTAAATTGCGGCGGTTTCATGAATTTTACGGCAAACAGTGTAGCCGCTGCTAGATCATCCAAAAGTGATTTTCCACGCGTGTTTGCGACAACCAACGACCGCCGCTATTTGCTACTTTGTTTTTTAAGGACTTTATTCGCGGCGGTTTAAAACCGCCGCTATTCCGAGGAATTTTTTAATAATTTATTTTGATTAATTTGACAAATCTGGGTAATTTTTTTTCAACTTCTTTTTATCTAAAGAATTTTATCGTTATTTAATTTTTTTATCTTTTTTATTATATTTTATTTTTTTATTTTTTTATTTAAAGAATATTATACCTTTTTTATCTCTAAAATTCTGCACTATGGAAACAAAACTCATGAATATTTAACTGCGAAGCAAACTGACATATCTATTTTAATAATGTCAATAAAGGTAAAGTACCTGGCTAATAGTCAATGATGCATAAATTAATGATGCAATACTTAACATAATGGTAAAGTACCTGGCTAATAATTAATATGCATACTTAACATAAACTAAACATATACTGAAAAACAAAGTATCACATAAAACCTAATTTCTATTTTCCGCCATGTCCATCCAAAGAATTCATCCGTGCAGTGATGTCCGGAGGCAGCTCTCCACATTGCTGTTGGACCAGATAACTCAGCACACTCTTTATTGCCTCCCTCTTCATTTTCTCTGCTGCTAATTCATCCTATATTGCTTTCCGCTTCAATTTTTTGGTTGTCACCTCTGCCTATAGTTCACACAGCATCCTTTGGGCCTCTTCTACTTAAGCTCTATTCACTGGTGGCTGCGAACTCAGACGGAAGAGCTGACTTGGTGTCAGCCCGTGTCCCATCCCACACACTCTACCCGGGTGATCTTTACCGAGAGCTTGGGCAAAGGAATCATTTTCTGACAATATTCTTGTAGATTCATCCAGCTGCTCAATCTCAGATATTTTTTTTTTCTGCAGGCATAAATAAAATTACACAATCACACTAGACTAATAGCATACTCAAGACATTTTAATAACTAAACCCAACATGTTACAACATAAATGATTAAGTGTACTTACACCAATCTTTCGAGCTTCTTGATGTATATAGCTTCCATCAGATATTTTGTGCTTTAGGATCCATACTTCTCCCCTACCAACTCTCATCCCTTGCTTTTCTGACTGTAACAATACAATTTATGCCATGAATTTCACTTCTTTAAAATTTTCTAATAATTCTTTGTTGTTTTACTATATAAATAAATCAACACTAAATGCTACTTATACTTGATTACAAATTTATATTACCATTTCTTCCCTTGCCCTAGCCAAGCTTTTAGAACCGCCAGTGTGTGTGTAAAGTTATTTTTTTCGATTCAGCGCATTTTGCTTGCACTTCGCCTATTAAAAATCAACAGTAAGCTACTGTTCACTAAAGCAATAAGTATAACTATGTAGCATATATGTATCCTACGTTGCAAGAGACTCAAAATAATGGAGCAATAAGTATAGTAGTGTGAAAATTGAATAAACTGTACGTAATCTTAAGTTAAGTATTGTTTTAACAAGAACAATAGTTATATGCATGCGGTCCCTATTTACATATAAGAAGTTAACAATGTTATTGTATTTCTAATATGCAAATACAATTCCTATTTAAAAAGCTTTAGCAGGCATGTGTGACATATCCCAATAACAATTATATAGTATAAATTATAATAATAGGGGTACTCAAATTAAATCAAAAGTCTTATACAGTAACAGACAAACAACAAAGTTGTAATAATGAAAGTTGGTGTACATCAATCTCATCATCATGTAAGTATATATTATGATTTTAGCCAAACATTCCTTCTGGACCGTGACATGTGCTGAGTATGTTTATATTAAATTTAATTACACATGTATATTAAATAACAGGGTTAAAATTCAAATCAATTGGAATGAAAACTATATATATATATATATATATATATATATATATATATATATATATATATATATCAGATCATATCAAAAATAATCAAAATTGCATGTTTAGATTTGAAAGGATTTCATTTTTTAAAAAATTACATGTATTAGATCAGACTTTGGATTAATAGTTATTAGAATTGAACTGATTAAATCACTCAATCAAATTGAATCTGTGGGCTACAGATTCAATTGGCCTGGTCATAATTAAATAAATGGGGTACCTTTGTTGCAGGATCATTACGATAGTCAATGAACCACCTCCAATGCTGTCTAGGAATTCCCTTCGGGTGCTTCTCAAGATTCTGCTCAAGTGTCCTTATTAGTTTGTAATGCGAGTCGTACAGCCTCCCCCTTGTGTCCTTCCAGGACCTCCCCATTTGTTGCAAAAGTATTTTCTTGATTCTACCACTACTATCCTGAAAGTGGAACATCTCCTGCGAGGACAATGTCAAGCTGTAAGTAATTGCAAGTTATAAGGTTTGATATGATTAAACAATGCCGAAAGTCATTACCTTTATGCAATCATCATAAACCCTATCTTTGCCCTGCACCTTTGCCCAACTCTTTTCACAGATAGAAAATTTGCTGTAATAAGAACCCAGCGCTCCTAGAATGACACTCAACAGGCCAGCTACATCTCCGACTGCTTGCAGTTCCTCATTGAACCTCAGTATGATCTTGCTAGCATTAAGAGACTGCTCCACAGCCTCCCTCACACTCATTTTAGCTTGCTTGACTATTCCTTCAGAATCTATAAAAAAAAAGGTATTTACGTGTTCAACGTGCCCAACATGTGAGCCATACATAAGTATATCATTAGCTAATCAATCAAAAAGTTTTATGGTTCAACACTTGTTATCAATGAGATCAATATTTCTAAACTCTGAAGAAGAAGCTTATGATACTAAGAACCCTTCAATGGCAGAGATGAATTACATGGATGAAGCCTATGGAAACACCTATAATCCCTCATGGAGAAATCATCCAAATTTCTCATGGAAGGATCAACAAAAGCCCCAACAAGGCTTTAATAATGGTGGAAGAAACAGGTTTAGCAATAGCAAGCCTTTTCCATCATCTTCTCAGCAACAAACAGAGAATTCTGAGCAGAGCCCCTCTAACTTAGCAAACATAGTCTCTGATCTATCTAAAGCCACTTTAAGTTTCATGAATGAAACAAGGTCCTCCATTAGAAACTTGGAGGCACAAGTGGGTCAGCTGAGTAAGAAAATCACTGAAACTCCTCCTAGTGCTCTCCCAAGCAATACAGAAGAGAATCCAAAAAGAGAGTGCAAGGCCATTAATATTATCAAAATGGCCGAATCCAAAGAGGAAGGGAAGGACGTGAATCCCAATGAGGAAGACCTCATGGAACGTCCCCCAGACAGAAAGGAGTTCCCTATTGAGGACCTAAAGGAATCTGAGGCTCATATAGAGACCATAGAGATTTTATTAAACTTCATTCTGCCATTCATGAGATCTGAGAACTATTCTTCCTCTGAAGAGGATGAAGATGTAACTGAAGAGCAAGTTGCTCAATATCTAGGAGCCAACATGAAGCTGAATGCCAAGTTGTTTGGTAATGAGACTTGGGAAGATGAATCTCTTTTGCTTATTAGTGAAATAAATACATGGGTTCAGCAAACTCTACCTCAAAAGAAACAAGATCCTGGTAAATTCTTAATATCCTATACCATAGGCACCATGACCTTTGAGAAGGCTCTGTGTGACTTGGGGTCAGTTATAAATCTTATGCCACTCTCTGTAATGGAGAAGCTGGGGATCTTTGAGGTACAAGCTGCAAGAATCTAATTAGAGATGGCAGACAAGTCAATAAAACAAGCTTATGGATTGGTAGAGGACGTGTTAGTAAAGGTTAAAGGCCTTTACATCCCTGCTGATTTCATAATCTTAGACACTGGGATGATGAGAATGAATCCATCATTCTTGGAAGACCCTTCCTAGCCAGAGCAGGAGCTATGATTGATGTTGACAGAGGAGAGCTAGTCCTTCAATTGAATGGGAACTACCTTGTGTTTAAAGCTCAAGGATCTTCCTCTGCAACCATGGAAAAGAGGCACGATAAGCTTCTCTCAATATAGAGTCAAATAAAGCCCCCACAATCAAACTCTAAGTTTGGTGTTGGGAGACCACAACTAAACTCTAAGTTTGGTGTTGAGAAGCCCCCATATTCAAACTCTAAGTTTGGTGTTGGGAGGCCCTCATCATGCTCTGATGATATGTGAAGCTCCATGAGAGCTCACTGTCAAGCTATTGACATTAAAGAAGCACTTATTGGGAGGCAACCCAATTTTTATTTATCTATATTTCTATTGTTCTTTTATGTTTTATTAGGTTTATGATCATGTGGAGTTACAAAACAATTACAAAAATTAAAAACAGAATAAAAAACAACAGAAGAAAAAGCACACCCTGGAGGAAGAGCTTACTGGCGTTTAAACGCCAGTAAGGAGCATCTGGCTGGCGTTTAATGCCAGAACAGAGCATGAAGCTAGCGTTGAATGCCAGAAACAAGCAGCAGTCTGGCATTTAAATGCCAGGATTGCACCCTGAGGAAAGCTGGCGTTAAGCGCCAGAAACAAGCAGCAAAGTGGCGTTTAACGCCAGAAACAAGCATAAAGCTGGCGTTCAACGCCAGAAACAGGCAGCAGTCTGGCGTTAAACGCTAAGATTGCATACAGAGGGCATTTTACATGCCTAAAGAGTGCAGGGTTGAGAAATCCTTGACACCTCAGGATCACCTCAGGATCTGTGGACCCCACAGGATCCTGACCTACCTTTTCCCTCTCTCTCACACCTTTTCATAACACTCTTTTCCAAATATCATTCACCAATCACCTCAATCACTCTTCCCCATCACCTCTTCACCACTCACATCCATCCTCTCTTCCCCATAAACCCCACCACCTTCAAATTCAAAATCTCTTTCCCACCCAAACCCACCCTACATGACCGAACCATATACCCCTCTCCCTCCACTATATAAACCCCTCCACACTTCTTCATTTTCACACAACACCACCCTCTCTTTTTCCCCTTGGCCGAAACCTACACCACTCTCCCTCTCCTCCATCTCTTCTTCTTCTTCATCTATTCTTTCCTCTTTTGCTCGAGGATGAGCAACATTCTAAGTTTGGTGTGGTAAAAGCATAGCTTTTTTGTTTTTCCATAACCATTGATGGCACCTAAGGCCAGAGAAACCTCAAGAAAGAAGAAAGGGAAGGCAATTGCTTCCACCTCTGAGTCATGGGAGATGGAGAGATTCATCTCAATAGCCCATCAAGACCACTTCTATGAAGTTATGGCCAAGAAGAAGGTGATCCCTGAAGTCCATTTCATGCTTAAGAAAAATGAGTATCCGGAGATCCGACATGAGATCCAAAGAAGAGGTTGGGAAGTTCTTACCAACCCTATTCAACAAGTCGAAATCTTAATGGTTCAAGAGTTCTATGCCAATGCATGGATCACTAGGAACCATGATCAAAGTATGAACCCAAATCCAAAGAATTATCTTACAATAGTTCGGGGGAAATGCTTAGATTTCAGTCCGGAAAATGTAAGGTTGGCATTCAACTTGCCTATGATGCAAGAAGATGCATGCCCCTACACTAGAAGGGTCAACTTTGATCAAAGGTTGGACCAAGTCCTCATGGACATATGTGTGGAAGGAGCTCAATGGAAAAGAGACTCAAAAGGCAAGCCGGTTCAATTGAGAAGACTAGACCTTAAGCCTGTGGCTAGAGGATGGTTGGAGTTCATCCAATGCTCCATCATCCCCACTAGCAACCGATCCGAAGTAACTGTGGATCGGGCCATCATGATCCATACATCATGATTGGAGAGGAAGTAGAAGTTCATGAAGTCATCTCTTTAGAACTCTACAAAGTAGCCGAAAAGCCATCCACCTTGGCAAGGCTAGCTTTTTCTCATCTTATTTACCATATATGCTACTTAGCTAGAGTTGTCATAGAAGGAGACATCCTCATTGAAGAGGACAAGCCCATCACTAAGAAGAGGATGGAGCAAACAAAAGAGCCCATTCATGGTTCTCAAGAGACGTATGAGGAAGCTCATCATCAAGAAATCCCTGAGATGCCTCAGGGAATGCAATTTCCTCCAAACAACTATTGGGAACAACTCAACACTTCTCTAGAAGGATTAAGTCATGACATGAACCAATTAAGGGTGGAACACCAAGAACACTCCATTATTCTCAATGAGATTAGAGAAGATCAAAGGGCTTTGAGGGAGGAGCAACAAAGGCAAGGAAGAGACATAGAGAAGCTCAAGAACACCATTGGTCCTTCAAGAAGAAGGCGCCACCATCACTAAGGTGGACTCATTCCTTAACTTCCTTGTTCTTACCTCTCTGTTTTTCGGTCTTTAAGCTTCATGTTTGTCTATGTTTGTGTCTTTATTACATGATCATTAGTGTCTAATGTCTATGTCTTAAGGCTATGAATAATTCCATGAATCCTTCACCGTTCTTAAATGAAAAATATTTTTAATACAAAAGAACAAGAAGTACATGAGTTTTGAATTCATCCTTGAAATTAGTTTAATTATATTGATGTGGTGACAATACTTTTTGTTCTCTGAATGAATGCTTGAACAGTGCATATTTTTTATCTTGTTGTTTATGAATGTTAAAATTGTTGGCTCTTGAAAGAATGATGAACAAGAAAAATGTTATTGATAATCTAAAAAATCATAAAATCGATTCTTGAAGCAAGAAAAAGCAGTGAATAACAAAAGCTTGCGAAAAAAATGGCGAAAAAAATATAAAAGAAAAAGAAAAAGCAAGCAGAAAAAGCCAATAGTCCTTAAAACCAAAAGGCAAGGGTAAAAAGGATCCAAGGCTTTGAGCATCAATGGATAGGAGGGTCCAAGGAAATAAAATCCAGGCCTAAGCGGCTAAATTAAGCTGTCCCTAACCATGTGCTTGTGGCATGCAGGTCCAAGTGAAAAGCTTGAGACTAAGTGGTTAAAGTCGTGATCCAAAGCAAAAAGAGTGTGCTTAAGAGCTCTGGACACCTCTAACTGGGGACTTTAGCAAAGCTGAGTCACAATCTGAAAAGGTTCACGCAATCATGTGTCTGTGGCATTTATGTATCCGATGGTAATACTGGAAAACAAAGTGCTTAGGGCCACGGCCAAGACTCATAAAAGTAGCTGTGTTCAAGAATCAACATACTTAACTAGGAAAATCAATAACACTATCTGAACTCTGAATTCCTAGAGATGCCAATCATTCTAAACTTCAAAGGATAAAGTGAGATGCCAAAACTATTCAGAAGCAAAAAGCTACAAGTCCCGCTCATCTAATTAGAACTAATATTCATTGATATTTTGAGATTTATAGTATATTTTCTTCTTTTTATCCTATTTGATTTTCAGTTGTTTGGGGACAAGCAACAATTTAAGTTTGGTGTTGTGATGAGCGGATACTTTATACGCTTTTTGGCATTGTTTTTAAGTAGTTTTTAGTAGAATCTAGCTACTTTTAGGGATGTTTTTATTAGTTTTTATGCAAAATTCACATTTCTGGACTTTACTATGAGTTTGTGTATTTTTCTTTGATTTCAGGTATTTTCTGACTGAAATTGAGGGACCTGAGCAAAAATCTGATAGGAGGCTGACAAAGGACTGTTGATGCTGTTGGATTCTGACCTCCCTGCACTCGAAATAGATTTTCTGGAGCTACAGAAGTCCAAATGGCGCGCTCTCAATTGCGTTGAAAAGTAGACATTCAGGGCTTTCTAGAAATATATAATAGTCCATACTTCATTCGAGTTTAGATGATGCAAACTGGAATTCAACGCCAGTTCCATGCTGCATTCTAGAGTAAAACGCCAGAAACACATCACAAACCAGAGTTAAACGCCAAAAACATGTTACAACTCAGCGTTTAACCCCAAGAGAAGGCTCTACACGTGTAAAGCTCAAGCTCAGCTCAAGCACAAACCAAAGTGGACCCCAAAAGTGGATTTCTACACTTAGACTTATTTCTATAAACCTTAGTAGCTAGTCTAGTATAAATAGGACTTTTTACTATTGTATTTTCATCTTTGGATGTTTAGTCCTTAGACCAGAGTCTAGTCTTTGGATGGATCTTTAATCAGTGTATGCAATTTTAGACCTTCATGGGGGCTGGCCATTCGGCCATGCATGGACCTTTATCACTTATGTATTTTCAACGGTGGAGTTTCTACACACCATAGATTAAGGTGTGGAGCTCTGCTGTTCCTCGAGTATTAATGCAATTACTATTATTCTTCTATTCAATTCAGCTTATTCTTATTCTAAGATATTCGCTGAAATTCAACATGATGAATGTGATGATCCGTGACACTCATCATCATTCTCACCTATGAACGCGTGCCTGACAACCACCTCCGTTCTACCTTAGATTGAGTGCGTATCTCTTGGATTCCTTAATCAGAATCTTCGTGGTATAAGTGGTGCCAGGGCATCTAGGCCAGTTTCACTGACCTTTTCTTTACTGTTTTAAGGTAGTTTCATGCATTTTCTTAGGAAATAAGCAAGTTTTGGATGAAATTTCATTTACACCTTGATTCAAGCAACTAGTATGAATTTTACATGATTTCATGAGGATTTTGCAAGGATTGAATGACAAATTGATTATGCATAATCTCATGTCTTGGGCTAGAGCTTTGATGCACTTTATTTGCTTAATTTCAAGACAAAGGAAGCAAGAAGAAGCCACGTTAGCAGTCACGTTAACCTAATTAACGTAACCACTAACGTAGAATAGGGACAAGCTTGTAGCGTTAACGAAAAAGGTGACCACCAAAAACGCCTGCGAAACCATCATAAGCTCACGTTAATTGCCACGTTAACTAGGTTAACGTGGTAGTTAACGTGGAGAAAAAGGGAGCTCCAACGTTAGTGGTAAAAGTGAATACCACTAACACTACAAATTGGCAATTAGCCACGTTAAGAGTCACGTTAACTTAGTTAACGTGAACTCTAATGTGGAAGGGAAAGACAATGCCAACGTTAGTGACACTCACCTTTGTCACTAATGTTGGATCAAGCCAACATTGCCCACGTTAGTGGTCACGTTAAGACCACTAACGTGAAAGTTAACGTGGAGCTAAGCATGATGAGCCAACGTTAATGACACTCACCTTTGTCACTAATGTTGGAGATGGCATTCACTACCACGTTAGTGGCCACGTTAACCTAGTTAACGTGAACTCTAACGTGGAGAGGAGGGGCGTTTGGAGCGTTAGTGACAAAGGTAAGTGTCACTAATGCTCTCGAAACTTAGGCATGCCCACGTTAAGAGACACGTTAACCTAGTTAACGTGAACTCTAACATGGGGAAAGGGGGCACAATGCAACGTTATTGGAAAAGGTGATTCCCAATAACGTTTGCGAAGGATCATGAGGCAACGTTTGTGGTCACGTTAGTGCCACTAACGTTGAAGTTAACATGGACCATTTTGGGGTTGGAACGTTAGTGAGAAAGGTGATTGCCACTAACGTTCTCGAACCCACATTTTCACGTAGCGTTAACACCACTAATGTCCTAACTAACGCCCATGCCTAACTCACACTTTTCTGCAAGATGAGCCCACTGAAGATTGTACCTGCTTCAACTCAATATCTAAGGCCCTCATCCAAGACTTGAAAAACTCACTAGAAGCTCAAGAAGAGTAGTATATATAGGAGTAGTTTTGAACTATAAAAAAGCTTGGCACTTTGGAGAACTACCCTCTGTATATTTACTTTTCTGCACTTTTTAGCGAAGCATGTATTCTTTTATGCCATGTTCCATTTCCAGAGCTATGAACAACTAAACCCCTTTCATTGGGATAGGGAGCTCTGTTGTAATTTGATGGATCAATTATAGTTTTCATTCTTCTTCCTCTTTCTTTTCTCTTGGTTTGCTAGAAGGCTTTCGATCTTAATTCAATTGGTTAGTTTTCTTGGAAAAGAAACTCTCCATAATTGGATCTCCTCTAAGCCTTGGAAAAGGAATGAGGAGATCATGCTAGAAATGTTTTCTCATGTTGGACCAAATTAGGGTCTGGGTGGATATAGTGACATGTAATCCTCCCAACACTTTGATTTGGAAATACATGTGATATAATCAGTGGCCACACTTCATCTCTTCCCATGAGCAATTAAATCAAGGAATTGGGCAATTGTTCAAGCTTAGAGAGATTGGATTGCCAAGGAATTGGGATTCAATCACTTAAGATTGCCAAGGAGATCAATGAATGCATTGATTGAGGAAGAGATGAGAATGAACTTGATCCGGAGAATTCAACATCTCCTAAGCCCAATGAATTTCCCATTTCTGATCTTACCCATTCTCTTTACTTTCTGCCATTTATTTTCATGTTCATCTCCCCAAATCCCCATTTAAGATTTTGCACTTTATTTTCTGCCATTTACTTTCTCGCCATTTAATTTCCTGCAATACCAACTACCTTCTGTTTAGCTCAACTAGCATACTCTTCCAACTAAAATTGCTTGATCAATCAATCCCTGTGGGATTCGACCTCACTCTATTGTGAGTTTTTACTTGACGACAATTCGGTATACTTGCCGAAGGGAATTTTATTGAGAGACAAGTTTTCGTGCATCAAGTTTATGGCGCCGTTGTCGGGGATTGATTTTGTATCAACAATGATTAAGTTGGAAGTTCACTAGATTGAGCATTTTTCTTTTATTTGTTTATTTTTTCTAGTCATTTATCTTCAGTTTCTTTAGTTTCTTCCTTGCCCCCTCACCCCTCGTTGTTTTCTTTGTTATTATCTATAATTCTGCTCACTAACCCACTAATTGTTTGATAATTTGCACCACTCACATTAACAATCACTCTAACAAGAATAATCTCTTCATTTTTATTTCTTGTTGTGTGCTCTGTTAGTTATATGACAGGGAGAAGAAATGGAGCTTTAACTTCCTTTGATTCGGAATCTGAGAGGACCCTCCGTAGATTGAGGAGGGAAGCAAGAGGGAAAGGAGTTGTTGGTGTTGAGGAAGAGGAAGAGTACTTTGAAACAAACATGGAGGAGAACTTGGAAAACAACCATGAAGGAGAAGCCCACAACCATGCCAGAGAAGGCCTTGTAAATCATGCTGGGCAAGAGAGGAGAGTTCTAGGCTCTTACATCAATCTAAACTCAAGAAATTGTGGAAGTAGCATCCAAAAGCCTACCATACATGCCAACAACTTTGAATTAAAACCCCAGCTCATCACCCTTGTTCAGAACAATTTCTCATTCAGAGGAAGTGCCTAAGAAGACCCCAATCAACATCTAACCACCTTCCTGAGAATATGTGACACTGTGAAGTCTAATGGAGTCCATCCGGATATCTATAGACTGCTTTTGTGCCCTTTTTCACTCAGGGACAAAGCATCTAAGTGGCTGAAATCCTTCCCAAAGGAGAACTTAACAAATTGGGAAGATGTGGTGAACAAATTTTTGGCAAGATTCTACCCTCCTCAAAGAATCAACAGGCTGAGGGCTGAGGTGCAAACTTTCAGGCAACAAGATGGCAAAACTCTCTATGAGGCATGGGAGAGATTTAAGGACTTAACAAGAAGATACCCATCGGACATGTTCAATGAATGGGTTCAACTTCACATTTTCTATGAAGGTCTTTCTTATGAGTCAAAGAAGGCTGTAGACCATTCATCAGGGGGATCTCTAAACAAGAAGAAAACCATTGACGAAGCCATAGATGTCATTGAAACGGTAGCTGAGAATGATTACTTCTATGCTTCTGAAAGAAGCAACACTCGAGGAGTAATGGAGCTGAACCACATGGATGTATTGCTGGCTTAAAATAAGATGATCACCAAGCAGCTAGCAGATCTCACCAAGAAGGTAAAAGAAAACCAAGTTGCAGCAGTCATCACTTCATCACCAGCTCAAGAAGGAGTGAATGTAGGAGAACAAGGTGACTGGGAACAAGCCAACTATGTTGGAAACTCACCCAGACAGATCCATGATCCATACTCCAAAACTTATAATTCTGGATGGAGAAATCACCCTAACTTTGGGTGGGGAAACCAACAAGACCAAAGCCAAGACCAGAGACGCCACAACCACAATCCCAACAACAACGCAACTCACCAATATACCTCATAGAAATCCTATCAACATCCACCTAATCACCCTTCTCAACCACCTAATCTCAACCCACCATCACCAACCGAGGATAGACTTTCCAAAATTGAGGCTCTACTTGAAGACATATGCAAAGAAGTCCAAGACAACAGAGTGTTCAAGGATGAAGTGCGAGCCAATATCAAAAACCAAGGGGAAAACATTAAGAGGCTGGAGTCCCAAGTGGGATATCTTTCTCAACAGTTTCCCAAACCTATTGATAGTTTCCCAAGTGACACAGAGAAGAATCCAAGAGGAGAAACAAAGAAAGTAAGGTGGAAAGAATGCAAGATGGTCACCACAAGTGATGAGAGGAGTTTGGAGGAAATAGACACACATAAAGAACATCTCCAAGACATTCCAAAGGGAAATTATGAAGAAAGAAACTATACACCCCATCCCACACACAAGGAGGAGCTAAAGAAAAAGGGGGAGGGGGCCCTGAACCCATATGCACCCTTTCCCCAAAGGCTCAAAGGTGGTGTAGCAAGGAGAATGTATTCAAGGTTCCTTGACATGTTTGCATCTCTTGATGTAAATATACCATTCATTAAAGCCCTCCAGCAAATGCCATCTTACATCAAATATATAAAGGTGTTGTTGGCCAAAAAGAGTTCATTGAAAGGTGGACAAACAATAAAAATGAACAGGGAGTGCAGTGCTCTCATTCAAACAGAGCCACCCACAAAGAACAAGGATCCAGGGAGCTTCCACATTTTCTGTGCTATAGGAGAGACAATGTTTGATAAGGGACTCTGTGACCTGGGAGCAAGTATCAACTTAATGCCTCTATCCCTCATGAAAAAGTTCCAAATCAATGAGCTAACACCCACAGACGTAATCATCAAATTAGCTGACAAAACTCAAAAACAGGATATAGGAGTGGTTGAGAACGTGTTGGTGAAGGTTGGGAACTACTTCCTGCCCACGGACTTCGTTATCCTGGAAATGGAAGAGAATCCCATAGGTGCACGAAATTGCAATCACACTTTTGCAATCCGCACAACTAACCAGCAAGTGCACTGGGTCGTCCAAGTAATACCTTACGTGAGTAAGGGTCGAATCCCACGGAGATTGCTGGCTTGAAGCAAGCTATGGTTATCTTATTATTCTTAGTCAGGATATAATATCAATAATAATTTTTAGTTTTAATTGTAAAAAGTAAAAGAGCATGAAATAAATACTTATTATGCAGTAATGGAGAATATGTTGGAGTCTTGGAGATGCTTTGTCCTCTGAATTCCTGCAACATAATGCTTTCTCACTTTCATAAATGCAAGGCTCCTTCCATGGCAAGCTGTATGTAGGGCATCGCCGTTGTCAATGGCTACTTTCCATCCTCGCAGTAAAAATGGTCCAAATGCTCTGTCACAGCATGACTAATCATCTGTCAGTTCTCGATCATGTCGGAATAAGATCCATTGATCCTTTTGCGTCTGTCACTACGCCCAACACTCGTGAGTTTTAAGCTCGTCACAGTCATCAAATCCCAGAATCCTACTCAGAATACCATAGACAAGGTTTAGACTTTCCGGATTCTCAAGGATGCTGCCAATGGATTCTAGCTTATACCACAAAGATTCTGATTAAGGAATCTAAGAGATACTCATTCAATCTAATGTAGAACGGAGGTGGTTGTTAGGCACACGTTCATGGATTGAGGAAGGTGATGAGTGTCACGGATCATCACCTTCTTCATAGTGAAGCGCAAATGAACATCTTAGATAGGAACAAGCGTGTTTGAATAGAAAATAGAAATCATTGCATTAATTCATCGAGACGCTGCAGAGCTCCTCACCCCCAACAATGGATTTTAGAGACTCATGCCGTTAAAAAGTACAAAATTCAGATCTAAAATGTCATGAGATACAAAATAAGTCTCTAAAAGTTGTTTAAATACTAAACTAGTAACCTAGGTTTACAGAAAATGAGTAAACTAAGATGGATAATGCAGAAATCCACTTCTGGGGCCAACTTGGTGTGTGCTGGGGCTGAGACTTAAGCTTCTCATATGCCTGGGCTGTTTCTGGAGTTGAACGCCAGGTTGTAACCTATTTCTGGCGTTGAATTCTAACTTGCAACCTATTTCTGGCGCTGAACACCAGACTGCAGCATGGAACTGGCGTTAAACACCAGTTTACATCATCTATCTTCGTGCAAAGTATGGACTATTATATATTGCTGGAAAGCCTTAGATGTCTACTTTCTAACCCAATTGAGAGCTCGCCAATTGGACTCCTGTAGTTCCAAAAAATCCATTCCGAGTGTAGGGAGGTCAGAATCTAACAGCATCAGTAGTCCTTTTTCAGCCTAAATCAGATTTTTGCTCAGCTCCCTCAATTTCAGCCAGAAAATATCTGAAATTATAGAAAAACACACAAACCCATAGTAAAGTCCAAAAATATAAATTTTGCCTAAAAACTAATAAAATTATACTAAAAACTAACTAAAACATACTAAAATCTACATGAAATTACCCCTAAAAAGCGTATAAAATATCCGCTCATCACCCATCCACCCCCATCATCTTGGGGAGGCCAATTTTAGCCACAGCCAGGGCACTTATAGATGTGGAGCGAGGAGAGCTAGTATTGAGGATACACGATGAACAGCTCACCTTCAACGTTTTCAAACTATCACAAGAAGCATATCATGATAACGAAGAGTCGAAGGAAGAGCACAATAAAGAGCTGATGGAAGAGCCAGACAAGGGAGCACAAGCACCACACCTAAGAACTCCTATGGTTAACGAGCAATGTAATCAGAAGGAACAACAGCCTAGTGTGACCCAAGAGAAGCTAAACTCACCAGAGTCATATGGGACAAGCAACAAAATCTCCCTGAAAGAAGGAACAATGAGGAGCAAGGTAACATCAAGAGAAACAAAGAAAAAGGTCCCAAGGGGATGGAGGAAAAAAAAAATCCCTACAGAGGACTTCTCTCCAGGAGATGAAGTGGTCTCTGCCTACTTTCCATCTATACCACCTCATCTCCCCACCATTCCATCTCAGCTGCCTCCAGTGTACACCATCAACAAAATCTTGTCCTTAGAACATGTGGAACTTCTTAACAAAGCCAATGGAGACAAATCCACTGCAAGGGGGAGGACTTGAAGCACTACCAACCACCCTGACAAAGGCCAAACATCAAGCTAATGACACTAAAGAAGCGCTTCGTGGGAGGCAACCCATGTTCCATACCCTCTCTCTTTAATCTTTAATAGTAGTAAAAGCTCATGGACTCTAAATCAACTTTGACAAACAATATAAGAATCCCTACATGCAGCATATAGTACATGATAAGTTTGGTGTTCAAGGCACACCAAGAGGGCTTAAACACACTCAATGGTATGAGATTGTTTCGAATCTTATTGCACCATATGATCACAAACAAGTTTGGTGTTACCAACATTGCATGCATGGGAAATTAATTGGTCGATTGATTTGCATTTATGAAAAGCATTTAGTTATTTAAAAAAAAAAACAACAAAAGAAAAAGATTTTAATAGTAGCTACTTCATACTTGAATTTTTCCCACCAAAAATTCAATTGATTTTTTTTGCATTCCTTTTGTCTTGTATAGGAAATTTAAAAAGGAGATTGGTGGTACTTGGTAGGACAATCAAAGAAGGGAGATTCGGCCACTATACCAAGGGAACTACATACTTGTCTTCAAGGGGAGTATCTTGAGAAGTGTTGATTTGCAACATTAGGAGTTGGATAGCCTTGGAGACCGAACCAAGACCCTCATAAAAGAGGTGATCCTTGTGCTCATCCAATACCAAACCCCAACCGTCCACTATTAAGAAACACCATCAATTCACACCCTTCAATCTCATCATTCCCCTATATAACCCACACTCTACAACCTCTCCGTACGCACTTGTCATTCTCATTCATCTCCCTTCCTTCTCTCGAATACACACATTCCATTCTCCACCAAAAGTTCCATACACACTCTCCTAGCCACGTCTTGTGAACCGCAAACATATCAACCATCACTCATGGCATCGTCGAGCTCTAAGAGGAGAAGAGGGAAGGAACCTATGGGGCAGCCCCTTTCGATGCCCGGAGATTCAAGACCGCCTTCTATGAGCTCCAATATGAATGGATCAAAAATAAGAAAATATTTCCAGAGTTGACATTCCAGTTCAACGAGGATGAGTGCTCAAAGATTAGAGAGAAAATTGCACAGAGGGGTTGGCAAAAGCTCACGAACCCAGAGACAAAGATAAATGCAAACCTCATCAAGGAGTTCTACGCCAATGTGGCGAGAGAAGACAGTACTAGGGCCCCCACCTTCAAAAGCTACGTGAGAGGAACAGAGGTGGACTTCAGCCCCAATGCTATAACAAGGACTCTTCAGCTGAAATCGCCACATTTTGATGAGCTCAGTTATCAAGTAAGAATAAGCAATGCCCCCGACAAAGATGAACTTGAAGAAATAGTGAATGATATGTGTGTTATAGGGTCTGATTAGAAACGATACTCGGATAAGAGACCGCGGTTCATTAGGAGAGGAGACCTCATCCCGGAAGCCAAGGGATGGTTTGAGCTAGTAAGGAGGTCTATCCTTCCAGCTGCAAACAATTCTGAGGTCAATATTGCTCGAGCTACCATGGTACATTGCTTAGTAAAGGGTGGGAGTATCAATGTGCACGAAATCATAGCTGAAGGGATTCAGGACTCAGCTGAGAAGAATGATCCGGGTGCTAGACTTTGGTACCCCAGCACCATCCTTAGACTATGCATGAAAGCCAAGGTGGTATTCGAAGATAACAATCCACAGTGGGTAAATCCTGGGAGATTAGTTACCTTCCAGCGTATAAACTATGTGACACCCGCTCAACAACAAAGAAGACCTCAGATAGGGAAAAGAACTGCACAAGAAGAGCCTCACCAAGAAGAACCCCAACAAACAGAGTACCAGTAAGAAGGGCAATATGATCCAACCAACATAAATTTGTTTCACATTCAAGGAGCCTTTGAGGATCTGGCAAGGAGCTATATGGAGGGACAAGAACAACAACTACATGTCCAATCTCAAAGGATGGATTGTCAAGAAGAACTACTCTCTAGTTGGATGGATCAACAAAGAGAGTGGCAGAAACAGCAAATAGAATTGCAACAGGAGCATTACTCCCAGCTCACCCAAGCCATCAATCAAGTGACCGAAAGGCAAGAGAGCCAAGACAAACGCCTTTAAGAACTCAACCAATGCCAGATAGCCCAGATGAAAGCATTCAACAAATTCAGCGTGCTCAACGAAGGAAGGCAACTACATCGGGAAGAGTTTAGCATAAACACTCAGGCTAAGTTAACTTATATGATTGGGAATATGCATAACTTGCACCCTGCCATTCCAAGTTATGAGGCAGTTCACAAGGACGTAACAGAACAAGAAGAGGGAAAGGTGAAACAACAAAAGGAAGCATTAAAGAAGAAGATGGACGATGCTGGTTTCTGGAAAAAGCTGATCGGGAAGCGCAAAGGAAATGGGGACTCAAGCAATCAAGGAGGATCCTAAGACAAAGGGACATGAGCATTCCAATAAGTGAAAGGTGGTGGAGTTCCTTCTTAGTTTTATCTCTTTCAAGCTTTAAATAAGGAAAATCATGTATGAAATAGAACATGCTTCCATAGTAGTTTAGGATTTTCAATTCTGCCTTTAAAGTTTTAGTTGCTTAGGTCTATGCTTACTAGTCTAATGTCCATGCTTCATTTTTATCTTGCTTATTGTATGCTTGTCCTTTAAGTCAATCAAAAAAGAAGATGTTTTGAAAAGAACAAGAGTGGAGTTATCTTGTAAAATAAATCCTGAATGTTTGTGGTAGGGTGATTAATTAGCTAAGTTGGTTCACCAACAAGGTAGGAAGGCAAATATCTACCCTGAATCATATGCTTGAAACATACCCCAGGAGACTAGCTAATTGATAAGATCCTAATAAGAAAAGAGAAAGAGCAATAAAAGTCAAAAAGGAAAGAAAAACAATAAGAAATAATGCTAGGCACCAAGAGTCTGAAGATTGAGGCATGTGTCTGTGGTGTTCATGTGCAAGGGATATGCTTGGATGAATAAGCTCTTAGGGGTGCCTTATCACTTGGTAACTTAGATTAACTAATCCGGGATTATCAGCTGAAAGTCCACTATCAAGAGTAACCTTTGCTACAGAACACTTAGCAACCCAAAGAGGTGCTGGACACCAAGTTCTCAAGAAAGAACTTGAGGGAGTAAGTCTTTAGGGGTGCCTTAACACCTAGCACCTTGAACCAACTGGTTCGGGAGTGTTGGCTGAAAACTTATGATAAAGAGTCGCCCTCTTACAGAGCACTTAGCCTATAAAAAGAATGCAATAAAACCTGGAAAAGAAGGAAGGATCAACAATTAGGAAGTCTCAAAGGATGCAATCAAGAGAGTGTTCAAGGGCATGATAAAGACCTGAAAACCAGTAAAGGAATGAACCTAAGTTGTTATGCATGAAACCCCATAAACCAGGAATTTTACTTTTATATTGTTTATCTTGTTCTTTTATTCATTCTTCCTATGTTTCAGTACTTGCTTAGGGACAAGCAAGCTTTAAGTTTGGTGTTGTGATGCCAGGGCGTCTAGGCCAGTTTCACTGACCTTTTCTTTACTGTTTTAAGGTAGTTTCATGCATTTTCTTAGGAAATAAGCAAGTTTTGGATGAAATTTTATTTACACCTTGATTCAAGCAACTAGTGTAAATTTTACATGATTTCATGAGAATTTTGCAAGGATTGAATAACAAATTGATGATGCATAATCTCATGACTTGGGCTAGAGCTTTGATGCACTTTATTTGCTTGATTTCAGGACAAAGGAAGCAAGAAGAAGCCACGTTAGCAGTCACGTTAACCTAATTAACGTAACCACTAATGTGGAATAGGGACAAGCTTGTAGCGTTAACAAAAAAGGTGACCACCAATAACGCCTGCGAAGCCATCATAAGCTCACGTTAATTGCCACGTTAACAAGGTTAACGTGGTAGTTAATGTAGAGAAAAAGGGAGCTCCAGCATTAGTGGTAAAAGTGAATACCACTAACGCTACAAATTGGCAATTAGCCACGTTAAAAGTCACGTTAACTTAGTTAACGTGAACTCTAACGTAGAAGGGAAAGACAATGCTAACGTTAGAGACACTCACCTTTGTCACTAACGTTGGATCAAGCCAACATTGCCCACGTTAAGACCACTAACGTGAAAGTTAACGTGGAGCTAAGCATGATGAGCCAACGTTAGTGACACTCACCTTTGTCACTAACGTTGGAGATGACATTCACTACCACGTTAGTGGCCATGTTAACCTAGTTAACGTGAACTCTAACGTGGAGAGGAGGGGCGTTTGGAGCGTTAGTGACAAAGGTAAGTGTCACTAACGCTCTCGAAACTTAGGCATGCCCACGTTAAGAGCCACGTTAACCTAGTTAACGTGAACTCTAACGTGGGGAAAGGGGGCACAATGCAACGTTATTGGAAAAAGGTGATTCCCAATAACGTTTGTGAAGGATCATGAGGCAACGTTAGTGGTCACGTTAGTGCCACTAACGTTGAAGTTAACGTGGACCATTTTGGGGTTGGAACGTTAGTGAGAAAGGTGATTTCCACTAACGTTCTCGAACCCACATTTTCACTTAGTGTTAACACCACTAACGTCCTAACTAACGCCCATGCCTAACTCACACTTTTCTGCAAGCTGAGCCCACTGAAGATTGCTTCAACTCAAGATCTAAGGCCCACATCCAAGACTTAAAGAACTCACTAGAAGCTCAAGAAGAGTAGTATATATAGGAGTAGTTTTGAACTATAAAAAAGCTTGGCACTTTGGAGAACTACCTTCTGTATATTTACTTTTCTGCACTTTTTAGCGAAGCATTTATTCTTTTATGCCATTTTCCATTTCCAGAGCTATGAACAACTAAACCCCTTTCATTGGGATAGGGAGCTCTGTTGTAATTTGATGGATCAATTATAGTTTTCATTCTTCTTCCTCTTTCTTTTCTCTTGGATTGCTAGAAAGCTTTCGATCTTAATTCAATTGGTTAGTTGTCTTGGAAAAGAAACTCTCCATAATTGGATCTCCTCTGAGCTTTGAAAAAGGGATAAGGAGTTCATGCTAGAAATGCTATCTCATGTTGGACCAAATTGGGGTTTGGGCAGATATAGTGACATGTAATCCTCCCAACACTTTGATTTGGAAATACATGTGGTATAATCAGTGACCACACTTCATCTCTTCCCATGAGCAATTAAATCAAGGAATTGGGTAATTGTTCAAGCTTAGAGAGATTGGATTGCCAAGGAATTG
The DNA here is from genome assembly GCF_003086295.3 of Arachis hypogaea. Lineage (NCBI taxonomy): Eukaryota > Viridiplantae > Streptophyta > Magnoliopsida > Fabales > Fabaceae > Arachis > Arachis hypogaea. The sequence goes on from NC_092038.1 coordinate 114,808,261, forward strand.
GGATTCAATCACTTAAGATTGCCAAGGAGATCAATGAATGCATTGATTGAGGAAGAGATGAGAATGAACTTGATCCGAAGAATTCAACATCTCCTAAGCCCAATGAATTCCCCATTTCTGATCTTACCCATTCTCTTTACTTTCTGCCATTTATTTTCATGTTCATCTCCCCAAATTCCCATTTAAGATTCTGCACTTTATTTTCTGCCATTTACTTTCTCGCCATTTAATTTCCTGCAATACCAACTACCTTCTGTTTAGCTCAACTAGCATACTCTTCCAACTAAAATTGCTTGACCAATCAATCCCTGTGGGATTTGACCTCACTCTATTGTGAGTTTTTACTTGATGACAATTCGGTATACTTGCCGAAGGAAAATTTGTTGAGAGACAAGTTTTCGTGCATCAATAAGCTAGAATTATTGGTGGCCATTCCTGAGATCTGGAAAGTCTAAACCTTGTCTGTGGTATTTCGAGTAGGATCTGGAAGGGGATGACTGTCATGAGCTTCAAACTCGTGAGTGTTAGGCGTAGTGACAGATGCAAAAGAATCACTGGATTCTATTCCAACATGATCGAGAACCGACAGATGATTAGCTGTGCTGTGACAGAGCATTTGGACAATTTTCACTGAGAGGAGGGGAGGTAGCCATTGACAACGGTGAAACCAAACATACAGCTTGCCATAGAAAGGAGTAAGAATGATTGGATAAAAGCAGTAGGAAAGCAGAGATTCAGAAGGAACAAAGCATCTCCATACATTTATCTGAAATTTTCACCAATGATTTACATAAGTATCTCTATCTTTATTTTATGTTTTATTTATCTTCATTTTTGAAAACTGTTATAACCATTATTATCCACCTGACTGAGATTTACAAGATGACCATAGCTTGTTTGATACCAACAATCTCCGTGGGATCGACCCTTACTCACGTAAGGTTTATTACTTGGACGACCCAGTGCACTTGTTGGTTAGTTGTGCAAAGTTGTGACAAAGTGTGATTCACGTTTGAGAGCTCCAAGTCTTTGGCGCCATTGTTGATGATCACAATTTCGTGCACCAGCCACCAACAGCCATGTTACTGTCACGAGTGCTTGCATAACTTCTAGTGTCAGAAGTGACACAAATCCCGCTATTCTGGGTTCTCATTCCATCCTCTCTTGATAGGGTTCTAAACCTGAATCCATTGACATTGTATGCCTTAAAGCGTCTTTCCTGAATATTGGGGCCATATGCGAGCCACTGCATTTCTCTCGGGTGCATAGTACTTTCTAGTGTTATCTACCAATGAAATATACGTTTTATTCAGTTGAGAAATAGAAAGCAAGATACCATCGAAACTATAAATGGAAGAGCCATACAGAAGATTCACCTCATGCTTGAACCACTCGGCGAATTCTCTATGGACAACCTTGTCAATGTAGGCTTCGTTTCTTTTTCCAATACTTCGTAGTTGTCTTTTTCTGCTAGCCCTAAAATCCCTGGTCATACCACATGGATTTATTGTCAAAGGGTTTAACAAATATTGCCTTGGGCTACATCATCATCCTAGCTGAAATAACTGCACTTACTCTAAGAAATTCTCTACAGCTGTGCAATTGACCAATACGTGACGACGTGCTTGAAATCCCTCGATTGGTGAAAGATTCATACATGCCGCAACCCCTACCGCTTTGCCAATCAGTGGGAACATGCTTGTCACTGTATCAGTCACATCTTTGCTTGGTCGATCATCAACACGCAATGGTTGATTGATCATGCTCTCAACGTTATCCAGGTATCGTGAACAAAAAGTGAGAATCTCACCGGATAAGTAGCCCTCGGCAATCGATCCTTCAGGTGCTACCCTATTACGCACGTACTGCTTGAGACGACATAGGTACCTTTACGAGCAAGATACGTGTGTTAGGTTGTTAGCTTTTGAAATAATAGCAATGTAAAATTAGTCCTATAGTTACCTTTCAATTGGATACATCCACCTATAATGCACCGGGCTCCCTAGGTATACCTCTTCGACCAAATGCACGGTTAGGTGTACTATGACTGTGAAGAAAGATGTTGAAAAAATTATCTCCAGTTGACAAAGAGTGAGGACCGCATGTTCTTTTAGGAGAGGAAGTTTTTGAGGGTCTATAGATTTACTGCATAGTCGTCGAAAGAAAGTTGAGAAATCAACCAGGGCGACTGCCACTAGGGCTTCCAAAACATTCCTTGATGCAATTGGGAGAAGATGTTCCATGAGAGTGTGGTTGTCGTGACTTTTCAAGCCAGATAGTTTTTGCTGCTGTAGGTCAACACAGCGAGATATGTTGCTCGAATGACCATCTGGAAAGACCACATTCTTTAAATTTTTAAGAAAGACATCCTTCTGTGAATTCGACATAGAGAATATTGCAGGGGGATACTTTCCATCTTCCCAAGGCCAGAGTTCACGCCTAATTCCCATCAGCTGGAGGTCTTTTCGAGCTTTGAGGTTGTCCTTGAATTTACCACTATCGTTCAGTATCGTGTTCATTATGTTGTCATACACATTTTTCTCCATGTGCATCATATCCAGATTGTGACGCAATAAATTATATTCCCAATATGAGTTCAAAGAATAGACTCCTTTTTTTTCCAAGGAGACTCATTTTGTAATGCAACCTGTTGTCCGCGTGCTCTTTTACCGGCATCCGTTTGCACCTTGCCAAGCTTGACATGCACATTATCCAACTCTCTCAAAATATCTCCACCCAAAAATGTTACAGGGGAACCTCTGACATTTACATTGCCATCAAATTTGACCCGGTCCTGCCGAAATCTGTGGCCTTGACTCAGAAAGCGCCGATGACCCATGAAACACCATTTCTGACTGAAGGTGAGTCGTTTAGACTCAGCATCCAAGTTGCACGTAGGACAAGCTTTCCCACCATACGTATTCCACCCAGATAAGTTGCCCAACCCTGGAAAATTACTGATTGTCCACATCAACGCAACATGCATCTTGAATGTTTTTTTCTCACTTGCGTCATACGTATCAACACCACCCCACAGCTGCTTCAACTCATCTATCAAGGGCTGTAGGTAGACATCTATATCATTACCAGGCATCTTAGGACCAGGAATAATCATAGACAGCAAGAAAGAGCTGGGTTTCATACAAATCCATGGGGGTAGGTTATAGGGGATGAGGATCACAGGCCAGATCGAGTACCTTGAGCTGAGATTTCCGAAGGAATTAAAGCCATCGCTAGCTAAGGCTAAGCAAACGCTGTGTGGATCGCCACTGAAGTCAGTATATCTTCTATCAAATGCCTTCCACGCATCTCCGTCCCTTGGATGCCTCAAAAAAACATCTGAGTTAGGACCTTTCTTGTGCCACAACATGTCAGTCGATGTCTTACTGGACATGAACATCCGCTGCAGTCGTGGAACAAGGGGAAAGTAACGAAGAACCTTCGCTGCCTGCGGCTTCCCATTCTTCTTAACAACCACATTGATCCGGACAATGGAATTCCTCCTAGTCTTTTGCTTCCATCTTGAGGTCCCACATCGCTTGCACCTAGATAGTTCTTAATCACTGCCTTAATATAGCATGCAATCATTTGGACATGCATCTATCTTCTTGTATGCAATGCCGAGCTTTCGTATGATCCTCTTGGTGTCGGCAATGAGGTCAGAATCTTTGCATGCTCAAAGGCCTCACCAAGTAGTTCTAGTATCATTCCGAAAGCCTTGTCGCACTCCGCACATTCACTTTATATAGTATAGCCTCACTAAGAAAGCCAGCTTCGAGAATTTTGCGCATTCCGGATACCATTCTTGCTCTCCATTCTGAAGCAGCTCATCAAAATTACAGGCCGCTTGACTAGGTTCACTGTACAGATACGTCAACTCTTCGGTGTCCCTCCCAGAATCTATGTTGCTTGAGTCTTCTTCATCGGCAGCAAAACCTGGCAAGTTGATGCCTCATGAACCATGTCGCACATTAGATCTCGGCAGACGCTATCTGGGTCAGCTTCTTGTGTCTCATTAGATCTCTCTCCTACGTGTCTCTCCCCGTGATGTAACCAAAAGGTATACTTAGCAGGAAACAGTTTTATCAGCAGATAATCGTAGGCATCTTCTCTAGTTTGAAAAAGCCGAAACCCACACGAAGGACATGGACAATGTATCATCCCATCGGATGATGCATTCGCAAATGCGAAGTCCAAAGATTTGTTCAAGCCGGCCCTGTATTCGATGCTACCTCGAGGTTTTGAGATCCAACTCTTATCTATATCTACTTTAATGAAATCATATAAATGAATGAATAAAACTCTTATAAGGAAATACAATTAGAAAATATTTAAAAAAATTGGACAAAGTGTCCGAAGGCATATATTAAATTTATCAAAGTTATTTAATGGGAGAGTAATAACATATTTTAATTCAATAAATAATCTCATAGAGAGAACGAGATAATAACTTGGAAATGAAACAGAGATAAAGGTACTTGTATTCGGGATAATAGATAGCATATAAATGGTATATGGAAGGTTGCTTATTCATGGTCTAATTATGCACTTTTAAAAAAGTACTGGAAGAATGAATTTTTGGTTCCAAAGCCAAAAAATGAAATAGAAAAGAAGAGCTTCCTTTAAAAAATAAAAAAAAAAAGAGGGGGAGGAACAGAAGTTAGAGTGTAAAAATATAAAAAAAACAAAAACATAAATAAGAGCAAAAAATTACACAAAAAATAACAAAGCCTTTGAATCTATTCATATCCTGAGTGAAATAAATTAAAAAATGCTTTGGTGAGCATCTTTAATAGGTTACAAAGCTTCATAATTTAGCAGTGTCTCAGAATTTGATCAAAACCTCGTTTGTTTAACTTAATGGGATGATGATATGGTATATGCTAAAAAAAGGCACGTGCCACAGACATGAACTCATTATAGCAATATGCTTTTGAGTTGTAATACTACACTATCGTCTTATTTCAAATGTCATTAGCTAAACTAATCAAATCAAATTAGTTAGTTATAAACGAGTGGACATCATGGACATTCCAACACCTCCAGCCATTGTTTCCCATCTTCTATATTGCCTTTTCATTTTGCGGTATCCTTGTTTATTAGATTTTCAGTAATACACCCTTGCTAATCAAATTTCTCTATTACGGAATATAAATTAATATATAGTTAATTAAATTCACCGCATAATTGAAAAATCATATATCTCTCCTGAACACAACTCACATTACTTGATTATAACTAACTAAATCTAAATATAAACCACTAAGCTAGCTGAATGTTACGGAGTCATCCGAAGAAAAGCAGTTATGACAAAGCCAAATTTTGATGAATCCGATCACGAACACAAATTAAACAAGCTCATACTATATATTTTTAGGTTCCATGTATGCTCATCAAGAAAAAATTAAAGAGGAAAAGAAGGCTAATTAATGAAAATGAAAATCTCAATAAAATAGGCAACCATAAACCATGAAGCATAACTTATTAATAGAATAAGAAGTTTTGTTGGATAAAAATAATCACCAGCCAAGATAAAAATAAATACATGTACAATAACGCAATATTGCCAAGAATCATACTCTAGAAGAGTTGCTAATTGACATGACACAAACACATATGCTAAGATTTCTATTCATTCCCAATAAGCAAACCAAGTTATAGTACAACATAGAAAGTACAAATCCTAAAGCCAATTTATTATCAGATGAATCAGGAAGTATCAGGCAGGGGTCAAAAATGATGTAATTTTCAAATAATCAAGTACCCGCGTCCTCTTTCTTGCACTCACGCAGGAGGGATTTCAAGTGTTCTCTTCAGTCCTCACCACTGTAAAACATATAGGCAAAAAAATAACTTCAGAGCTGAATCCAATTCTGTGATGAACTTACAGCATCATATGTACCATGTTAACCTTGTATTATTGTCAAAAAACCCAGCAGTAATGCTCTAATAAGCTCTCCCAGGTTGTGCTCAACAGAAGCTCTGACTTGTTCTTAAACAGTCTGGACCTTTTTATACCAAATGCGGAATTAGATACCTTAGTAAACATGACAAGTTGGTACAATATATATGTAACTTCCACATTGGCACAGGCGTGGCCTATATATAACTTCCAATCTTCTTTCAAACAGAATTATAACAGGACTGACAAGGAAGTTGCATCAATTAATAATAAAACCAATTTAAGATGAACATCCGATAGTGCAAGGCTTTCAGGTTCATAATAATTAGTGAATAGGCTTCAATACTAAAATAGATGAACAACTTGCACTGCTCAATAATTTTTCTTTTTTTCTATAGATCTCTTTCCACTGAATTTCAGCAATAAATTAAAGTTAAAGAAACAACGAATGAATAATTCATAGCTTCTAACCTCATCAAATAGATATCAAGTGAAGAAAAATATAGTAAGAAGTCTAATCAGCAGCTTTATTATATCATCGTTCATATATTAATATAAAACAAAGTTCATGTAAAATATTTCACTTGTACCTAGCATACCGCTACACTATCATCAATTACACCATTGGAAAAACTACAACATTTGGTCATAAAAAGTGAACACAAATTGATTAGTATACCCCCAAAACAAAGCCTCTATGAGTCTAAAAAGGATACACCTTGCTGTGTTCTGTTTAGACCAACCAGACAAAACTTCCTCACTTTTAACTTAATACAAGGCTACATAAACAATTCAACTAGTCATATTATATTACCAAATCAATAATTAATACTACAGTGAAAAAAATAGTACAAATTGAAATAATCATGAACTAATTTGAAATACTAATAGTACTAGAACTCTAACACAATCTTAGGGAATAAGCTCTGCCAATGAAGTAACAGAAAAGCTAAACTTAGTAAGGTCTTGAACAGAGCACTGATTTTTGTGCTAAGGTCTTGAACAGAGCAAGAGGAAACAAAAATGTGATTAACAAAACACAAAAGCTAAACTTAGTAACTAAGAATTCTAAAGCAGGAATATGGGGGTTATAATCTTGCATCTTAGCAGAAAATATTTCTACAAAGTTAGGGGATAGAAAGAAATATTTAAGGGGTAAAGGACAAAGGGATAAAGGAAATATTTTTAACTAGGCCAATGTTGCAACTTAGTCCTTTCAACACTTTTCTTTACTCTTAACAATGACTTCATTTGGTAGCTTAGGCCTTTCAATTGTGAATAGTAGCAGGAGCTGTGTTCTTTGTATATGTATGAGTAATTGATAAGTGTATTGGGATGAGAAATAAGTAATAATGAGATAACAAAAACTGAGAAACAAGAGTAATAATCTAAAGGGTGTACTATGCTATAAATGATATAATACTTGGGTTCTTTGCAAAGATGACAGTCCTACACATATCAAACTTTAGAACCCAAATTTTATCTTCACTTCATTTGGTGAGCTTCTCCATTTACCAATTTCAGTTTATATAATGAATAACTTTTGTTATGTTAACACTAAACAGAATTCTTGCTTCTTGAATCTTGATTTGAGATATTTGGCAACTAGCTTGTGTTTCTTATTGGTCTAAACTTTACCATTCCGTTACATATGTAGCTGCTGCTCATTCAGCCATTCCAGTCTCAACGTCATGCAATTTGACACGGCCAGTGTTAGCCACCACCACCATGAGACAAACTCTTACATGTCCAAGTCACTGAAAATGCAACTTTTTACTGCTTTGTTATTTATCAGCAATCCAAGTTCTTATCACATCTCTTATGAGCCAGAGGAAAAAACTGAGAGCTTTGGATCGATATAGTATATATTCAAATTCAAACAAGTCTTTTATTTCATTGATATTTGATAATAGGATTCATTATTTTGGACTATAATTCTAGATATAATTGATACAAATTATCTGCTTCTAGTTTTAGGGCTCATCCAACTTCATTAACTTACACACTTGAAAATTTGGTAGTAGGTTCTGCTACATGGAAAGGATTTATCACTTTCAATTTATTTCTATGGCTTATCATTTCAAGAAAATTGTTGAAAAAGTACCCCACAAACCTTTGATCTACCCTTTCAGATACCAGTTACTTTTAGTGGAAAAAAAATGGAACAATTCATATGCGAGACAGAGCTAACAAACAAAGAATAAGCTAGAACCTTACTAAAAAAGAGGAATTTTGTACATAGTATTGTAAACCACGAAGTTGGTCGACGATGGATTCACTGGCAACGGGAAGCGCGATGCAGCTGGTAGTGGTGTCCAGAGGAGAGCAGCGGCAAGGATGGGCGCGGGGAGATGTGTTTCGTTCCTCTGCGCCTTATGTGTTCATGCGATGAAGAGTCTGAGCTGTGGATCTGATTCTGGAAAGGGTCGACGGCAGGAGGGAGAGGGCTGGATGGACAGCCACGAGACTCCACGGTCACAGATTGTGCCACGGTAGAGCAGGGAAGAGTTTTGCGCGCTCTGCTTTCTCCTTTGGCGGGTTTCTCAGATACTTGATTTTGGGTATTTTGAGGCGAAGTTGGGTTAGAATATCGGTAGATGGTTTGGGATTAGCGGCAGGCTTGGTGGGTTCGACACAAAAGCAGATCGAATCGGTGTCGGAAGGCGAATTTGGAGATGAATCGTAGTAATCTACCCTTAGTTGCTGCGTTTTGTGAAACTGCAGGATGTTCGGTGCAAGGATCCACCGCGTGTGTTGAGTGACATGATCTTTTTCTTTATGTCACCAAATATTTTTAAATTATCTATATAAATAACATGAAGAATAAAAAATAAAAATAAATAAATTTTAATCATAATAGAATCTAAAAAATTATTTCTAAATTTAATCTAGACAAAAAGAATAAAAAATTTTATATATAGTAGGATAAAAGTAAATATTCTATAAATTGTATGAAGATAACAAAAATATAAAATAAAAAATATAAAATATAAAAGAAAAAAATTATTATTACCTTTCAATCAAAAGAAACAAAGGGTCTACAAATCCTATTAAATAAAAGTACTAAATATAATTAGTAGAACGAATAAAAAATTAAAATTAGTATAAAAAATTGAATAAAATACTTCAAACAATTTTGTACAGATGGAAATTTTTTTATTTTAAAGGACCTTGATTGTTTTTAGGAGAAAAATATAAAAAATTATTTAAAAAAATAAAATCATATAAAATATTAAAGAATAATGTTAGAAAATAAATGAATTATAAAATATAGAAACATAGATAAAAAAATAAAACAAATAATATTATTTGAACATTTTAAAAAATAAAAAAAAACAAAATATTTATCTAAAATAATGAAAGACATGAGGATTATTAAATAATAAATAAAAACTCAAAATTATATGTAAACAAAGTAAAACTATGTATTTAATGTGATTTACAAGTAAAAAATTGAAGTTATTCATTTGAACCTAACTCAAACCCTAATTATGTCACATATAATTAAAAAATCAAACCGCAATGACAAATTAAGGTTAATACAGTAATAACAAATTTTTAAAGCTAACGTAAAACATTATTATTTTCATGAAAAATAACTTATTATTGACTTAGATTAACATTAGCATATTAGCATATTAATATAATTAGGTTGAGTATGTGTTGAATAAATGAATTGAAAAAAAATTGTTACGTATGACATTATTAATTTTATCTAAAATAAAATAATTGATATAATAATAGATTATTTACAGTTGATTATAATTAATTTAGTTTAATCCATCAAACAAAATAAAATTAAAAAATATTTTCAAGAAGCTATGTCGGTTCATAATTAAATAATTGAAATTTAATTTGGTATTTACGAATTAATTAAAATAATTAGTGTGATATTTAAATATTTAATCAAATTAATTAATTGATATAATTAGTTTATTATAATAAATTATATTTAATGAGTTAAAAAAATAAATTTGTAAATGTTATAAAAATTATGCCATATCAACTCTATTAGTAAGTGTAAAAATTCTATTTTTATATAATAAATAATAGATAAATATTATAGATAATAGATATCTAGATATTATATATAATAGAGAAATATATAAATTAACTAAATAAATCGAGTCATTAGAAATATCTAAAAAGATCTATGATATCTAAGAATTAGAATTATCTAAAAATTATAATTTAGCAATTTGTGAAGTTTATAAATAAGTTATTATAATGCTCATTATAATCAACTAATAAACTCATCAAATCTCATTAATTTTTGTACTCTTTTCTTAATCCATCGATAATATAATTATTAAATTTTTTAAATTATTTATCTAAATCACTCCTTCATTAAAATTATCTTTAATATTTTTACTACATAATTTAAGTCTATAATATACTAAACTAATATTAAACTATTTCATAAAATTTGTTAGCATATAAGTAAAATCAATTAAAATCAGATAGTATCATTTATATTTATATAGCATATCTATGTATTTATTATAAAATTTTATACTTTTATTACTTTAATTTTTCTAGTATCTACATATACCAATTTAAGATGGTATTTTTAGCTTCTACTTAAATTTGTGAAAAAATATTAGCATATAATTAAAATCAATTAAAATTAATTAGTATCATTTATATTTATATAATATATCTATATATTTATTATAAAATTTTATACTTTTATTACTTTAATTCTTTTAACACCTATATATACTCTTATACATTATACTTTTAAAAAATACTTAATAATATACTCTTCAAAATTACTCTCTTGTTATAACTAAGGAAAAGTATAAGGAACCAAAAATTTATCAGCCAAAAACTAAACAAAATTATATTAATTTATATCAATAATTAATTAATTAATTTTAAATTTTTTAAATTCAAAATTTAAAAAATTTTAAATTTATTAAGTAAACCTAATTAAAACCTATAAAAACTTTCCTCTTTTTTCTCACATTAATCTATCCACTTCTAACAATCACAAATTCAAAAAATATATAAAAGAACATCCATTTAATATGAAAAAGAAATATTTTAATACTTAGTAAAAAAAACATCCATATATATTAACTCGTAAAAATTTTAAATTTATCCAAAAGTATTTGACTGGATTTTGGCTGATATACTTTTGGTTCCTAACTTTACTCTATAGCTAATGGCGTCAACGTTAAGCACCCGGTGCCCGTGGGGTTTATTGCTGATAGTAGTGAACTAGTGATTGCATTTGCAACTAGAAGTTGTGGCGGTGAGGATGACAAGTGCAAGCGTGACATACAGATAAGCCAGTCACCCAGTGAGCAACTGCCAAGTGGCATTCCAACATACACGGTTGAGATCAGCAACACGTGCGTGAGTCGTAGTGGTTGCAGCATCTCCAACATTCACGTGACCTGTGGACTGTTCAGTTCTGCAACGCTCATCAACCCTAACATTTTCAAGCGTATTGCCTTCAATAATTGCCTCGTTAATGGCGGCAATCCGTTGCACCCAGGCAACACAATTTCCTTTAAGTACGCTAATTCCTTCTCCTACCGACTCACTGTTTCCTCTGTGCGTTGTAATCCATTACTGCCATAGCAAGAGACGGACCTACGTTATCCCTATTAAGTTTAAAAAAAAAACAATAATATAGATAGATAGGTAGCTAGATAATTATTCCATTGTAATTATTCCATTATTAAATAAATAATTTAATTATTTTAATTACTGATTAATTATCAATTTACATAGCATTAATTTATCTTATTTTTAATATATCTTATTTACACTGTAAACAAACGAGATATGTATATTTATAAATATAAAAATATAATTTTTAAAAATAATAAAAATATTAATAATTTAAATTAAACTAAATTTTTAAAAATATAATGTTTCAAATAATAGAAAAAATAGACGATTTCAAATAATAAGAGAGATAGACAATTTTAACTAATTAATTAATGGACAACCAAAAGAGGCGGAGCTTAGTTGAGACAAAGGAGCCATGCCCCCTAAATTTTTGTTAAAAAAATTAGTAATATTTTTTCAAAAAATAAAAAATAGTTCAGTTGGCTCAAATACTTTACTATGACTTAAAATACCAAAGTTTAATCTTCATCTCTTGCTTTTATTGCACAATAATTTTTAATTTTAAACATTCAAACATGTTGGATTTGGAATGAATTGAGTGTATTCGCATTTCGCAGCTCATCTATTCAATAAGCAACACTCCCTCTACCTTTAAGTTCAAATATAAAAAATTAGGTATTTTTTATTTATGTAATTTAATATTATTTTATATTTTACTGTTAATTTAATTTAATTTTTTATATGATAAAAAATATTAGAATATTCAATAAGTATTGATATTATTGTATTTGTATAAATTGATAAAAAAATTCAGTAAATATTATAAATTTTAATATTTGTTCTTCTAACTTTTTTTTTACATATTTTACCATATATATATATTCAAATTTTTATATAAAATAATCATGAAAAATCAAAGAATTAATGTATTTTTAAGAGGAATGCTAATATTAAAAAAGGAGAACATATAACTTTTACAATATCAATACATGTAGATAGTTCTTCTACTTTAATGAATCACAAAAAAATGAGATACAACCTTCAAAAGTTCAAAGAGTTGCATCTGATGAGTTTGACCTTAATTCTTTAGAACGAAACCTAGAAAACGACTTCAAATTTGGTAATATCACCCGAATCAAAGAGATGAGGTTAGACAAATTTATCTTAAATGGGGTTCATATGAAAAGCATCTTGACAATTATCTTCTATCTGGCCCCCAAAATTTTGTTTCAAACTCCGCCACTGTCACCAAATGTATTATATATTTTGAAATTATCCATTTAAAATCAATACATTATTTTTTAGAAATCAACCCATTTAAACTAATAATAATAAAAAATAGTGTTAATTTATTTCCTTTTTAAGTATGTTTTATTAAAAAAATATACGTAAAAATTTAGCTTCTAAATTAATTACAGAATATTTGTATATATTTATACATATAATAATTAGATTTATTATAATAGAATAAAAAATTTGTAATAAATAAATAATCTAAAGTGCTTATAATAAATAATATAATATTTTTTTATGAAATATTAAATATATATTTTCTGAGTAGTAACTGGTTTTATTATTGCCATTGTAACGTATTATTGTAAAATTAGTTTTGTTTTATTATGAAAAAAAAAAAAGCATGAGAAGATGTTGCGTTAAAAGAGGGAATGATAAAGTGGTTGAGTTGAGTCCCTTACAAACTTATAATAAAATAGTAAAGCGCTTCAAAAATTTGGATATAGCGCCTAAATATTCGATCTATTTTTTATGTATTTTTTTTATTATTAGTTTAAATGAGTTAGTTTTTAAGAAAATAATAAGTTAATTTTAAATGGGAAATTTTAAGTTACATGATACATTCAATCATCTATTAATCAATGTTAAAATCGCCTATCTTATTTTAAAATCGTTTATCTTTTCTATTATTTGAAATCGTACATCTTTTTTATTATTTGAAATGTTCCTTTTTTTAAAGTTTGATCTAATTTAAATTATTAATATTTTTTATTATTTTAAAAAATTATATTTTTATATTTATAAATACATATATTTCGTTTACAGTATAAATGAAATAATAAATATATCTCGTTTACACTGTAATGAGATATGTGTTTAGAGTATAAACGAGATAAATCAATGCGATGTAAATTAGTAAATACGATACAAATTACATATTTCGATAATTAAAATAATTAAATTATTTATTTAAAAAATTTCCTAATAATTTATTGTCTCCATATTTAAAAAAAATTGTGTAAAAAAATTTGTTATTAAATATTAATACAATGATAAAAATTATTATATCATATAAATTTAAAATAAATAATAACAATAATAATATTCAATTAGTTAATTAGCTATAGTCAACCATATCTAACTTTCTAAATATAAATAAAATCATTAGTCAGTAATTTTATCATATAATATATATAAATTTATTTAGTTCTTTTAAAGAGACATTATCTTATTTACATCTATATCTATATATAAAGAAAATTATAGTTGTTTGATTTACATTTATTTTCTAAAAACTTATTAACTAATATACTTTAATATTTAAATATTTAAGTATTTAAATATATTAATAATAATTTTTTATTTTAATATATTATTTTTGTTTTTATTACTATATTTTTTAGCTTTTTAACTTAAATAAATTTAAGGAAAACCAAAATTACCAAAATTTCCTAAATCAATTTTTTCTACGCGAGTCTTTTCTTTTTATTATTATATAAATCGTCTCAAAATTTTGTGGTTTATATATTTTTTTGTGTTAAAATTTGGTACTCTTTTAGTTATAATTTATTCAATATTTTTTTAATTTAATTTGATCTTTTTAATGGAATAAATAATTTATATTATAAAAAATAACAATAATAAATAAAGTATATACTAATTTAAAGACATATAGTGAAAATTATATAAAATTAAATAAAAATTAACAAAAAAATTTCATATAAAATATATATCAATAAAAATGATTTTAAAAAAATTTATGTGGATAATATGAATACTAAAAATTTCATAAAAAATGCATCATATAATATAAATCGTGACCATGGTGGTTTTTGAACAAAACGTTAATCACGAGAAGACATTCATGTTTACACTCTACAAAAATCGTTGCGACTCTTTATACTTTGTCCTTTTAGACATAAATGGTGTGAGACCCTTGAGGCCTTGAGTAGTATTAAATTCAAGTAAATCGTCCCACTCTAGCGTGGCTTAATATCTAAAAACATTAAACATGAGACAATTTACATAGTATATAACTACAACCTTAATATTCTAGGACAATTTATGCTTATCTTTTAAAATGAGGTTAAAGCAAAAATCGTTAACTTTAACTATAAAGTTCTAGGATAATTTATATATTAATAAAAATAGGAGATTTACTTAGCAAAAATTAATTTAGTAGATTCTGTTAATTTTAATTTTTTTAATTTATTTAAGTAAAAATACCTAATTTTTTGTCCACTAACTATAGCCCCTTTAATTTATTTATGCTATATATTAGGACAATTTAATTAAACAAAATAATTAGAGTTTATATTTATGCAAATACAATAATTTCAAACTAATTACATATGTGTTTTATTTTAAATTTATATAAACCGTAAAATTTTACCACATTTTATCATTTACACATAAACCATAAAATTTCTATCGTGAAATTTTTTTCATAAACTGTGGTAGGAGTTTTATAGTTTTGTGTGTAAATGATAAAACGTGATAGGAGTTTCGCAGTTTATATAAATTTAAATAGGACACACATATAATTATACAATTGTTGTATTTGCGTAAATATAAATTCTAAATATTTTATTTAGGTAATTTGTTCTATATATTATTCTAAGCCAATTCTGTGATACTTTTTAATTTAGGTTAAATTTACGAAACTTACCTTTTAAAATAGATATTGAACAGAAGACTTAAAGAAGTGGGTTGAATCTACAGCCTTCTTGTACTTTAATTAACTAAGCTTTAAAACCAGAAATTTAAACTTTTTTTTGTTGGTCTGCACAGTGGATAAACTACGAAACAATTTCGATTTGTCTCATAAAACTAGAAAATAGAGCTAGAGCAGAGAGGAAGAAGTTGACACAGCCATATATTCTGGTTTAGTTGCCTTGTGCAATGCAACCTACATCCAGTCTCCACCACACCGTTGGTGAAATTTTCATTATAATCAAAGTATTACATACACCAATTTTTTAGGACTCAACTTAATCTTATCTGGACACACAAGCTTCAACATAAATTTGACTTGGCTATGCTAATACCTAGACTCACTACACTAAGTGCTTACCCAATTTAGCAAGGGATAACTCTCAGGTACATGACACAAGACAGAAAATACAACCAAAAGAAATCTAAAATCACTCTTAGCTTTTCTCTCAAGTGTTTCTCTCAGCCTTTTTCACTCTATGACTTTTTCTCAATGCCTCTCTTTCTTGCCTTTTACCTCTCAAAAAAAACTAAGAAAGATATACATTGAAACTGAAATACAAAATAGTAAAATATGAAGGAGATGATGAATAACAGCTTTGACTATATGCACTGAACCCAACATCTGTACTCATAACCTTGTTCTTCATCTTGGTGGAGTGCTCCCTTTAGTGTAGGTGCAATGCTTCCAAGACTTCAAACTCAGAAGTCAGGTTTTTCTCTATGCTTTCTCTTTCGGGTTCTCTCTCTTTGATTTCCAAACAGATTCAATTTTTCCTTTTGTACCTTATTTTGAGCCAAGATTAGGATTTTTCTCAAGTCAACTTCTTGGATGTTGAGCTTTCAGAATTCATCCTTTCTCTTTCTTCAATCAACCTCTAAATTAGGGATTTCAAATCTGATCCATTTGCTTGACCGAGGACAATAGAGCAACAGAAATGAGCTTGCTCAGTGGTAATCCCAAATCCAAACTCTTGAAATTGTGCTTTGGCTCCAAGTAACAATGTAGGCCATAGATTTGAAGCAGAGATAAACAGACGCCCCTTTCTTCATTTATCCCAAATTGGTTTTGCAGATAGTTGGAGAAAAAGTAAAGAAATTAACTTGCATGCAAATAGAAATAAATCACCTTTATTCTTTGACTTAGCTTAATATGCTTTGATTAGGGTGATTGGACTTTTGCTTTCTTGATTAATCTTTCTCTTTCTTTCTTCTCTGGTGTATTTGAGCTTAAAGATGAAGCTCTCTCTCTCTCTCTCTCTCTCTCTCTCTCTCTCTCTCTCTCTCTCTCTCTCGTGTGTTTACCCAAATAGAACAATACTGAGATTTAACTTTGGGTTAGCTTTCCTTTTTCTTGAGATGCATTGGTGCGCGAAATTAGAACTCGCAAAACTTCACCGACAAGTGCATCGGGTCGTCTAAGTAATACCTCAGGTGAGTGAGGGTCGATCCCACGAGGATTGTTGGATTGAGCAAGCAATAGTTATCCTGTTGGACTTAGTCAGGCAAACAGTGAAAGATAGTTGTTGTTGTAAAATGCATAAACAGTAAAAAGCAGGTAAAGAAAGCAAATAAACAGATTTGGAGTAAAACAATGACGAGAAAACGGTTAAGGTTTCGGAGATGTTTATCTTTTTGGATGAAGACTTCTTACCAACTATTTTAACAATGAGTGACTCATTCTATGGAAAATCATAAGTGATTAAAACCTAATCTCTTAGTGAATTAATCTCCTCTAAGCTTCATCAAAAACCACTCTCGTGGTCATTCAATTTAGATCAGAGGGTGAAGTTCAGAAAACCAGTTTAGCGCCACAAAAACCTCAATTACCCAAAGCTAACCGGATTTTATGTCACATATCTAATTAGCTTAGCTAAATTGTAATTTAGGAGGAGTGTTTTCAAGATGTAGCTCAAGCGAGATAGATCTCTCGAGAATCACAAAAACTCATGTAGAATAAGGGGTCACATTCTCGTTCAACGCCAGGATTGGGCGTTGAACACCCAGAAGGGAGTTGCGCTTCTGTTCCTTTGCCCCCTGACTAGCGTTTAATGCCAGATTGGGCGTTTAGCGCCTAGAGAGGAGCTGACAGCTTTTTCATTTCTTGCTCCAGGCTTCTCCAAACTGCTCCGAATTTCACCTAAAATCATAAAAACATAAGAAAAAGTCAAAATAGCATCTAAAGGTGAATTTCGTACTAAAACATAATAAAACTTAATAAAATCTAACTAAAAATAGTGTAAAAACAACTAGAAAAAGGGTAAAAGATACTCACACATCACAACACCAAACTTAAACTGTTTCTTGTTCTTAAGCAATAAAAAAGGACCAAATGGAAGAGAAAAATACATCAGGTTAGAGTTGTCATTCAAGCTCAAGTCTATTTACTAAATGGAGCTATTAACACTCTATTTTTGAATAGCCTTGGCATCTCACTATTCTTTGAAACTTAGAAATATTGGCATCCTTTTAGAACTAGATTCCGGATGATATTATTGATTCTCTTCTTGAGGATCTTGTTGATTCTTAAACATAGCTTTTATTTTCTTTTTGGTGCTTTGCACCTTTGAGCCTAGCCATGACTCTGAGTCTTTTGTTTTCAAGCTTAACTTGATATATAAACACCACAAGCACTTAATTGGGGGAACCCTTTGGATTCGACTTTTGTTTTGCTTTTATTCCCAGAGAGTGGTGCTCAGAGCCTTAAGCGTACTCTTTACAGCATTTGATCACGACTTTAAGTGTTTAGTCTCAAGGGTTACTTGACACGATCACACCACAGGCATATAGTTTGGGAAAACCACTCTTTTGAGTTTTTAGATCAATTTTGACCCTCCTAACCATTGATGCTCAAAGTCTTGGACCATTTTCTTTTGATTTTTCTTTTCATTTTCTTTTTGCTGTTTTGTTTTGCTTCAAGAATCAATCTTTTTAATTTTTCAGAAAATCAATAATACTTTTCTAAATTTCTGTTCCTCAAGAACCAATGTACTCAACTTCAATATCAAATATGCATAGTTAATTCATACATTCAGAAAATAGAAGTAAAGTTACCACATCATAGTAAATAGAGTAACTCATAATATAACTCCAGATCTTATGTATTTTACTACTTCTTTTTCAATAGATTTTCTTTTAAGCTTGATGAGGAATATATAAGACATCCTTAGATAAAACAAAAAAGAAACTACAACTAGAAAATAAAGAAATCCTAAGAGTGATCATGCAACTAGAATAGAAAACAGATAATAAAATAATATATAGGGAAAACAGTGATAAAATAAAGATAGGAAGAATGAAACTAGACTACCTTAGTGATGACGACCACTGCTCCCTCCAGAGAATCCTCTGGAGTGTTTGAACTCCTCAATGTCATGCCCCTGCTGCCTTTGCTCCTCCATCAATCTCCTTTGATCTTCCATCATTTGATGGAGGATAGTAGACTGGTCCTGATGCTCCAGCCTCAGTTGATCAACTGATGAAGTCAACTCCCCTAGAGATGTGGTCAACTGATTCCAGTAGTTACAGAGAAGAAAGTACATCCCTTGAGGCATCTCTAGAATATCCTGTGGAGGTAGTGGAATGGGCTCTTATTGCGGTCCTTGTGCTGGCTCCCTAGCATGCTCCATACCCTTCCTAATGATGGGTCTTTCCTTGTCAATCAAGGTATCTCCCTCTATGTGAGCTCCAGCTGCTACACAAAAACGGTGAATGAGATGAGGAAATGCAATCCTTGCTTGAGTGGAAGGCTTGGCAGCTACTCTGTAAATCTCTTGAGGGATCACCTCATGTACCTCCACCTTATTGCCGAGCATAATACAGTGGATCATCACTGCTCTCTCGATTGTAACCTAAGAGCGGTTACTCATAGAGATTATTGAATATTGGATGAACTCCAACCATCCTCTAGCCATTGGCTTAAGGTCAAGCCTACCCAGTTGGTAAGACTTACCTTGAGCATCCGTCCTCTACTGAGCTCCAGGCACGCAGATATCAGCAAGAACTTGCTCTAGCCTTTGGTCAGTATTGACCCTTCGAGTATATAACTAAGGGACATTTTGTGGCTCTGGCAATTGTAGCACCACCCTCACACTCTCGGGGCTGAAGTCTATGATGTGCCTTCTGACCATGGTGCGCCAGTTCTTTGGCTCCGGGTTCACACTTGTATCATGCTTCTTTGTGACCCAGGCATTGGCATAGAATTTCTACACCATCGACACTCCAACTTCGGTCATAGGATTGGCCAGAATTTCCCAATCTCATCTCAGAACTTGGTACAAAATCTTCGAGTACTCATCAACCTTCAGTTTGAAGGGGATCTCAGGAGTCACCATCTTCTTCCTCACCACGTCATAGAAATGATCTTAATAGGCCTTGGTGAGGAATCTTGTGGTCTCCCATGGCTCGAAAGCGGAAGCGGTAGCTTTTTCTTTTCCTTTTATTGAGGACTCTCCAATTTTTGGTGCCATGGAGGTGAGAAATAAAAAGCAAAAAGCAGAACATCCAACACCAAACTTAAAAAGTTTTCTTCGTCCCCGAGCAAATAGAAATACAATAAAAGGAAAAATAAAGAAAATAAAAGAAGTAGAGAGAGGGGATTGGGATAGAGGCTTCGGCCTTTAGGGGGAGAAAAGGAAAAAAGGAAGAAAGGGAATGTGTATAGTGAAGAATGTGTAGGAGGGGAAGAGTAGTGAAGGTGTGTGGAAAGTGGATGAAGTGAGGGGTATTTATAGGAGTGGGGTAGGGTGGGTTCGGTTATTGGGGAGGGAAAAATGGGGGGAAATTGAAATTGAAGGGAATCAAGGGAATTGATGGGTGATGTGATGGATGAATGTGGATGGAAAAGTGGGTAAGAGAAGAGAGAGAAGGGACAAGAGTGAGTAAATGGTAAAGTGGTTGGTGGTTGGAAAGTATCCTTGGGCCAAAGACTTGAAGTTTTAGCATGCTGCCTCCCCCTAGGAGTTCAGCGCCAGTCTTGGCATTGAACTCCAGAGGGGGATCCCAAAAATTTTTTTTGGGGTGTTCAGCGCCAAGAATGGGCGTTGAACGGCCTAGGGGGATAAAAAAATAGATTGGTTGGCTCCCTTGTGGGCATTCAACGCCCAAGCTCCTATTCACCCTCTGGCGTTGAACGCCAGTTCTGGCGTTCAACACCAGCAGGGGTATCCTTCAGGGTATTTTGCTTGTCCCACTGTGCTTTTCTGTTTCTCTTCTAAGTGCTATACATGATCACAAACGTTAGAAAAAAGAGAAAAAATATGAAAAGCAATAGAAAATAAAATGATATGGAATCAAATTCAAATAAACATAAAAGAAAGTAAAAGTAAACTATATGATATGTATGGTTGGGTTGCCTCCCAACAAGTGCTTTTTTACCGTCATTAGCTTGACGAACAACTCCTTTTATGGAGGTTCATAGGGGCTCAGATCTTCATCCCTCATGGTAAACTTCCTTCTTGTGCTCTCATGAATTAGTTCAACATGCTCCAGAGACAGGATTCGGTTCACAGTGTGTGGTATGACTGGACTTCTTGTAAAGACAACTCTCATGCCAGGTGAGAAGTCTTCACTGGGAATCTTCTTGTTCCTCCAGCCTTTGGGTACTTTTTTCTTGGTGCCTCCTTCCTCAATGGTTGGTGGTGAATGCCCAACACCAAAATTAGGTTTGACGTCAGGGCATTATGTATGGCTTTCCACTAAGAGAGAAGGTTGAAACATTAAGTGTTGTATTGTAGTCCTTTATGAGAGAGAGAGAGTGAGGGTTGGACATCTTAAACATTATATGGTCCTCCCATAACCTCAGAACCAACTCTCCTTTCTCAACATCTATCAAGGCCTTCCCAGTGGCTAGGAATGGCCTTCCTAGGAAGATGCAGTCGTTCTTGTCCTCTCCAGTGTCAAGTATCACGAAGTCTGCATGGATGTAAAGGTTCTCGACCTTTATAAGGACGTTCTCCACTATCCCAAATGCTTGCTTTAGGGACTTGTCTGCCATCTTCAGTGAGATCCTTGTAGGTTGCACCTCTTAGATTCCCAGCTTCTTCATCACAAAGAGAGGCATCAGATTTATGCTTGATCTAAGGTCGCATAGTGCCTTCTCAAATGTAATGGTCCCTATAGTATAGGAAATTAGGAAGCTTCCAGGATCTGGCACTTTTGGAGGAAGTTTCTTTTGCACTAGAGCACTGCACTCCTTGCTCAGCACCAAAGTTTCATCTCCCCTCAAGGCCATCTTCTCAAAAATTACACTTTTTAAACAGGCTATATAGGAGAGTTTCTTCTCCAACACCTCTGCAAAATAGATGTTGACTTGTAACTTCTTGAGGACTGCCAATAATTGAGCAATTTGTTCATCCTCAGTCTCCTTTTGCACGTTCAAGGGGTGTTGTGCTTCAGGCTCCTTCATCTCCATAGGGGCGTGGACAAGTGCACTCCTAGTCTCATCTTGAGCCTTGTTCTCCTTCAAATCCTCAACAGCTTGCTCCTCATTGGGTTTGGACTCCTTGTCCACAGTGAGGACCTTGCACTCTTCCCTTGGATTTACCTCTGTGTTACTAGGAAGAGTGTTGGGAGGTCTCTCAGGTATCCTGCTGCTCAACTGGTCCACTTGTATCTCTAAGTTCTGAATTGAAGACCGAGTCTCTGCTATAAAGCTATAAGTGGTCTTGGAGATGTTAGAAACTACCGTGGCTAAATCAGAGAGGCTTTGTTAGGGCGTCTCCATTTGCTGTTGAGAGGGTTGGAACTGTCTATTATTGAACCTATTTTGATTAGTTCCACCCTGATTATTTTTGAAGCTTTGTTGAGGCCTCTGCTAATCTCTCCACCCAAAGTTAGGGCGATTCCTCCATCCCTGATTAAAAGTATTTGCATAAGGATTATTATTGGTATTTCTGGAGGAATTGCCCATGAAATTTACTTTCTCCATGGTGGTTTGAGTAGTGTCACCGACGTCTCCTTCATAGGCATTTTGGAGATCATGTTAATTTGCTGGGACATAAGCTTATTTTGAGCCAAAATAGCATCCAGTGTGTCCACTTCCATGACTCCTCTCTTCTGAGTAGTCCTCGTGTTCACAGGGTTCCTTTCAGAAGTGTACATGTATTGGTTATTGGCAACCATCTCAATGAGCCCGTGTGCTTCCTCAGGCATCTTCTTCATATACAGTGATCCGCCTGCAGAGTGATCCAGTGACATCATGGACATTTTAGAGAGGCCATCATAAAAGATCTCTAGCATGGTCCAGTCTGAGATCATGTCAGAAAGGCTTCTCCTGATCAACTGCTTGTACCTCTCCCAAACTTCATAGAGAGATTCTCCCTCTTTCTGTCTGAAGGTCTGGACTTCCACTATAAGCTTGCTTAGCTTCTGTGGTGGAAAGAACTTGGCCAGAAATCCAGTAACCACTTTGTCCCATATGTCCAAGCTCTCTTTGAGCTGAGAATCCAGCCATAGCTTGGCTCTATCCCTTACAGCAAGGGAAAGAGCATGAGCTTGTAAACCTCAGGGTTCACTCCATTAGTCTTGACCGTATCACAGATCTGCAGGAAATCAGATATGAACTTGTTGGGGTCTGGTGCACGAAAATTACTTCACACTATGTAATTCTGCACAACTAACCAGCAAGTGCACTAGGTCGTCCAAGTAATACCTTATGTGAGTAAGGGTCGAATCCCACGGAGATTGTTGGCTTGAAGCAACCTATGGTTATCTTATTATTCTTAGTCAGAATACCAATAGGGTTCTTTAATTTCAATTGTAAAAAGAATGAAAGGGCATAAAATAAATAATTGTTACGCAATAATGGAGAATATGTTGAAGTTTTGGAGATGCTTTGTCCTCTGAATTCCTGCAACATAATGCTTTCTCACTTTCATAAATGCAAGGCTCCTTCCATGGCAAGCTGTATGTAGGGCATCACCATTGTCCATGGCTACTTCCCATCCTCTCAGTGAAAATGGTCCAAATGCTCTGTCACAGCACGGCTAATTATCTATCGGTTCTCGATCATGTTGGAATAAGATCTATTGATCCTTTTGCGTCTGTCACTACGCCCAACACTCGTGAGTTTGAAGCTCGTCACAGTCATCCAATCCTTGAATCCTACTTGAAATACCACAGACAAGGTTTAGACCTTTCGGATTCTCAAGGATGCCGCCAATGGATTCTAGCTTATACCACGAAGATTCTGATTAAAGAATCTAAGAGATACTCATTCAATCTAATGTAGAATGGAGGTGATTGTCAGGCATACGTTCATGGATTGAGGAAGGTGATAAGTGTCACGGATCATCACCTTCTTCATAGTGAAGCACGAATGAACATCTTAGATAGGAACAAGCGTGTTTGAATGGAAAACAGAAATAATTGCATTAATTCATCGAGACGCTGCAAAGCTCCTCACCCCCAACAATGGAGTTTAGAGACTCATGCCGTCAAAGAGTACAAAGTTCATATCTAAAAATATCATGAGATACAAAATAAGTCTCTAAAAGTTGTTTAAATACTAAACTAGTAACCTAGGTTTACAGAAAATGAGTAAACTAAGATGGATAATGCAGAAATCCACTTCTGGGGCCCACTTGGTGTGTGCTGGGGCTGAGACTTAAGCTTCTCACGTGCCTGGGCTATTTCTGGAGTTGAACACCAGGTTGTAACTTGTTTCTGGCGTTGAACTCTAACTTGCAACCTGTCTCTGGCGCTGAACGCTAGACTGCAGCATGGAACTGACGTTAAACGCCAGTTTACGTCATCTATCTTCGTGCAAAGTATGGATTATTATATATTGCTGGAAAGCCCTGGATGTCTACTTTTCAATCCAATTGAGAGCGCGCCAATGGGACTTCTGTAGCTCCAAAAAATCAATTTTGAGTGCAGGGAGGTCAGAATCCAATAGCATCAGCAGTCCTTTTTCAGACTAAATCAGATTTTTGCTCAGCTCCCTAAACTTCAGCCAGAAAATTCTTGAAATTACAGAAAAACACATAAACCCATAGTAAAGTCCAGAAATATGAATTTTTCCTAACAACTATAAAATTATACTAAAAACTAACTAAAACATACTAAAATCTACATGTAATTACCCCCAGAAAGCGTATAAAATATCCGCTCATCACAACACCAAACTTAAACTGTTGCTTGTCCCCAAGCAACTAGATAAATAAAATAGGATAAAAAGAAATTAAGAAGCAATAATATCTCAGAGTTTTAAGTGAAGCTCAGATTCCAATTAGATGAGCGGGACTAGTAGCTTTTTGCTTCTGAACAGTTTTGGCATCTCACTTTATCCTTTGAAATTCAGAATGATTGGCATCCATAGGAACTCAGAGTTCATATAGTATTATTGATTCTCCTAGTTTAGTATGTTGATTCTTGAACATAGTTACTCTATGAGTCTTGGCCGTGACCCTAAGCACTTTGTTTTCCCGTATTACCACAGGATACATAAATGCCACAGACACATAACTGGGTGAACCTTTTCAGATTGTGACTTAGCTTTGCTAGAGTCCCCAATTAGAAGTGTCCAGAGTTCTTAAGCACACTCTTTTGCTTTGGATCATGACTTTAACCACTCAGTCTCAAGCCTTTCACTTGGACCTGCATGCCACAAGCACATGGTTAGGGACAGCTTGATTTAGCCGCTTAGGCCTGGATTTATTTCCTTGGGCCCTCCTATCCATTGATGCTCAAAGCCTTGGATCCTTTTCACCCTTGCCTTTTGGTTTAAAGGGCTATTGGCTTTTTCTACCTCTTTTGCTTTTTTTTATTAAAAATTTTTTTCACTGCTTTTTCTTGCTTCAAGAATCAATTTTATGATTTTTCAGATCAGCAATAATATTTCTCTTGTTCATCATTCTTTCAGGAGCCAACAATTTTAACATTCATAAAATTCAATATAAAAAATATGCATTGTTCAAGCATTCATTCAAAAGACAAAAAGTATTGCCACCACATATAAATAATTAGAATTCTCCTTATTAAGAACTCGTAAAAAAAAATTGCCTCTTTATTCTAAAAATCTACTATTTTATTCATGTTTGATGATGATGAGAAAAATAACTTATAGCTTAATTGGAAATAAAATCAAAATAGATATACTAATTACTACTACTCCTATATAACTTCTAAGGTAAATTCCTATAAGAACAACTATCACAGAAGTAAAGCTAAGATTAGGACTCAACAACCTTTATTTTGGGAAGTGGATGCTCCTCTAGTCTGTGGGGTGCTTGGTCCTTCAAGAGATAATTTCTGACGCTTCAGTTCCTTCAACTCACGCCTTTGCTCTTCTTGTTCCCCAAGAAATTTGCAAAGCATGCTATTTTGATTATTCTGTTCTTCCTTTATTTGGTCCATAGCTTCTTGCAACTTGGTAACAAATGCTTCAAGATGCTCCCAGTATTCAATTTGAGGGATTTTCGGGAGGAATTCCTGTGCTCTCCTCTTGATGGGGTCATCCTATACTTGTTGTTTTTCCATTGATATTTTGGTGATTGGTCGCTCAACTGAGATATACTCAGTTATTCCCATCTTCACTCCAGCATCTTTACATAGCATAGATATTAA
This sequence comes from Arachis hypogaea, assembly GCF_003086295.3. NCBI lineage: Eukaryota > Viridiplantae > Streptophyta > Magnoliopsida > Fabales > Fabaceae > Arachis > Arachis hypogaea. The sequence continues at coordinate 114,834,257 of NC_092038.1, forward strand.
GCTAGGATAAGCCAATTTGGCATCTTTGGAGTTCTTGTTTGCAATTATGTAAAGTTCACACGAAATTAGCTGATGAACTTCCACTTCTCTTCCTAACATAATGCAGTGGATCATCACTGCTCTTTTAATGGTGACTTCAGAGCGGTTGCTAGTGGGTAGTATAGAATGCCCAATGAAGTCCAGCCAGCCTCTGGCAACTGGTTTGAGATCTTCTCTCTTGAGTTGATTTGGGACGCCCTTGGTGCTGGTGGTCCACCTGGGTCCAGGGATGCATATGTTCTCTAGAATCTTGTCCAGGACCTTATTTGTTCTCATCATTCTCCTATTAAAGGAGTCTGGGTCATCTTTCAGCTGAGGTAGCTTAAAGATCTCCCTATTTTTGTCAGGGTGGATGTGAACAATCTTTCCTCTGACCAAGGTCCGACAGTCATAGAGGGCAGTTCCAGATATTCTCTGCCTATCTGTTCGCCACAGATTAGCGTAGAATTCCTGAAGCATGTTTCTTCCCACCTTTGTTTCAGGATTAGCTAGGATTTCCCAGCTCCTGTTTCGAATTTGCTATTGGATCTCCAAATATTCATCTTCTTTCAGATCGAATTTGACTTCTGGGATCACTGACCTTAGACCCATTATTTTGTAGTAATGGTCTGAATGTTCTTTGGTTAAGAACTTCCTTTGATTCCAAAGTGGTTTTGGAATACTCTCTTTCTTGCCTCTTGGAGTGGGTTGTTTTCCTTTAGGAGCCATGATCTTAGTGGGTATGGTTTAGTGATCATGGATAAACACACCGAACTTAGAGGTTTACTTGTCCTCATTCAAAAGAAAAGAAAGAAGAGGGATAGAAGGAGAGCTAGTTTTCGAATTGTGGAAGAGAGGAGAGAGGCCGAATGTGGATTTAAAGGGAGGGGGTGGGTTTTTAAAAATTTTGAAGAAAGATAAGATAGAAGATATGATTTGTAAAAGATAAATAGGAAAAAGATATAATTGAAAATTGAAAAGATATAGAAGATATTTGAAAAAGATAAATCAGAATTTTAGAAAAAAAAGATTTGGGATTAATTTGAAAGGATAATTGAGTTTTGAAAAAAATTTGAAAAGAAGTTGGATGGGGTTTGAAAAAGGATTTGTGTTTATGAATTAAGATAGGTTTGATATTTTTGAAAAAGAGATTTTAGAAATTTGGATTAAAATTTTTGGAATTGAAGGATGAGAGTTTGTAGCATGTTTATGCAAGAAATCATGAACTGAAATATGAAAATTGAAAAAAATGTGAAGTAAAAACGAATTTACCTCCTCCCCATAATCCTGGCATTAAACGCCCAAACACTGCATGTTTTGGGTGTTTAACGCCCATTTGCAGCTTTTCCTGGGCATTCAACACCCAGCTGTTGCTTCTAGCTGGCGTTCAACGCCAGGAACTCCTTTGTCACTGTGCGTTTTTCTGAACGCCCAGGACACTGTAAATCTGGTGTTAAATACCCAGAAGGTGCTTCTTTCTGGCGTTCAACGCCCAGAAGATGCTTCTTTCTGGCGTTTACGCCTAGATGGCTATCCTTACTGGCGTTGAACGCCCAGTAGATGCTTCTTTTGGGCGTTCAACACCCAAAACAGCTCTTACTGGCTTTTTCACACCAGTGAGCTTTCTTTTTGCTCTTTTATCCTGTGAATCCTTCTGTGACTTTGTGAACTCAAGCAATTGCTATTTTACCTTGAAGATAATTTGACATAAACCTGTAAAAATCAATTAAGTAACAAATAAGCTTTGTAAATGGCTGGGTTGTCTCCCAGCAAGTGCTTCTTTATTGTCTTTAGCTGGACTATAACTGAGCTTTAATCAAGTCTCAGTTTTGAGCATTCTTGCTCGAAATTGCTTTCAAGATAATGTTTAACTCTCTGTCCATTAACAATGAACTTTTTGTTAGAATCATTATCCTGAAGCTCCACGTATCCATATGGTGATACACTTGTAATCACATATGGACCTCTCCACCGGGATTTCAATTTTTCGGGAAATAATCTGAGCCTAGAATTAAACAGCAGAACTTTCTGCCCTGGCTCAAAGACTCTGGATGACAGTTTCTTATCATGCCATCTTTTTGCTTTCTCTTTGTAAATTTTTGCATTCTCGAAAGCATTGAGTCTGAACTCCTCTAGCTCATTTAACTGGAGCAATCATTTTTCTCCAGCTAACTTGGCATCAAGGTTTAGGAACTTGGTTGCCCAGTAGGCCTTATGTTCCAGTTCCACTGGCAAGTGACAGGCTTTTCCATACACAAGCTGGTATGAGGAGGTCCCTATAGGAGTCTTGAATGCTGTTCTGTATACCCACAGAGCATCATCCAAGCTTCTTGCCCAATCCCTTCTACAGTTAATCACAGTCCGTTCCAGGATTCTTTTTAAGTTCTCTATTAGAGACTTCAGCTTGCCCATTTGTCTGTGGATGATATGGAGTGGCCACCATGTGGCTAACTCCATATCGAACCAAAGAAGAGTAAAGCTGTTTATTGCAGAAATGAGTGCCCCCATCACTGATTAGTACTCTAGGGATACCAAATCTGCTGAAGATGTGTTTCTGGAGAAATTTCAGCACTGTCTTAGTATCATTAGTGGGTGTTGCAATAGCTTCCACCCATTTAGATACATAATCCACTGCCACCATAATATAAGTGTTTGAGTATATGATGGTGGGAAAGGCCCCACGAAGTCAATGCCCCATACATCAAACAATTCAATCTCCAAGATCCCTTGTTGAGGCATGGCATAACTGTGAGGCAGATTGCCAGATCTTTGGCAACTGTCACAATTAAGTATAAACACTCGGGAGTCCTTATAGAGAGTAGGCCAGTAGAAGCCACATTGGAGGACTCTCGTGGCTGTTCGCTTACTTCCAAAATGTCCTCCATACTGTGATCCATGGTAGTGCCAGAGGATCTTCTGTGCTTCTTCTTTAGGCACATATCTATGGATTACTCCGTTTGCACATCTCTTGAAGAGATATGGTTCATCCCAAAGATAGTACTTTGCATCCGTGATCAATTTCTTGGATTGCTGCCTACTGTACTCTTTGGGAATGAATCTCACTGCCTTGTAGTTTGCAATGTCTGCAAACCATGGCACTTCCTGGATGGCAAAGAGTTACTCATCTGGAAAGTTTTCAGAGATCTCAGTAAGATGGAGGGACGCCTCTTCTACTGGTTCTATTTGGGATAGGTGATCTGCTACTTGGTTCTCTGTCTCTTTTCTGTCTCTTATTTCTATATCAAACTCCTGCAGAAGCAACACCCATCTGATAAGTCTGGGTTTTGAATCCTGCTTTGTGAGCATATATTTAAGAGTAGCATGGTCAGTGTACACAATCACTTTTGATCCTACTAAATAAGATCTAAACTTTTCAATGGCGTAAACCACTGCAAGTAACTCTTTTTCTGTGGTTGTGTAGTTCTTCTGTGCGTCATTTAAAACACGGCTGGCATAGTAAATGACGTGCAGAAGCTTGTCATATCTTTGTCCCAACACTGCACCAATGGCATGGTCACTGGCATCACACATCAGTTCAAATGGTAATGTCCAGTCTGGTGCAGAGATGACTGGTGATGTGACCAGCTTAGCTTTCAGAGTATAAAACGCCTGCAGACATTCCTTATCAAAGATAAATGGCGTGTCAGCAGCTAGTAGATTACTCAGAGGTTTGGTGATTTTTGAAAAATCTTTTATAAACCTCCTATAGAATCCTGCATGCCCCAGAAAGTTTCTGATTGCCTTAACATTGGCAGGTGGTGGTAATTTTTCAATTACCTCCACCTTAGCTTGATCCACCTTTATTCCCTTGTTCGAAATTTTGTGCCCAAGGACAATTCCTTCAGTCACCATAAAGTGACATTTTTCCCAGTTTAAAACCAGGTTAGTCTCTTGGCACCTTTTTAGAACAAGTGATAGATGGTCAAGACAGGAGCTGAATAAGTCTCCAAATACTGAAAAGTCGTCCATGAACACTTCTAAAAATTTTTCCACCATATCAGAGAAAATGGAGAGCATGCATCTTTGAAAGGTTGCAGGTGCATTGCACAGACCAAATGGCATCCTTCTATATTCAAATACTCCAGATGGGCATGTGAATGCTGTTTTCTCTTGATCCTGGGGATCTACTGCAATTTGATTATAACCTGAATATCCATCCAGGAAGTAGTAGTATTCATGACCTGCTAGTCTTTCTAGCATCTGGTCTATGAATGGTAAAGGAAAATGATCCTTTCTGGTAGCTGTATTGAGCCTTCTGTAATCAATACACATACGCCACCCTGTAACTGTTCTTGTAGGAACCAGTTCATTGTTTTCATTATGAACCACTATCATGCCACCCTTCTTAGGGACGACTTGGACAGAGCTTATCCAGGGGCTATCAGAAATAGGATAAATAATCCTAGCCTCTAGTAATTTAGTGACCTCCTTCTGCACCACCTCCTTCATGGCTGGATTCAGTCGCCTTTGTGGTTGAACCACTGACTTAGCGTCACCCTCCAATAGGATCTTGTGCATGCATCTGGCTGGGCTACTGCCCTTAAGATCACTAATGGACCACCCAAGAGCTGTCTTGTGTGTCCTTAGCACTTGAATTAGTGCTTCCTCTTCCTGTGGCTCTAAGGTAGAGCTTATGATTACAGGAAAGGTATCACCTTCTCCCAAAAATGCATATTTCAGGGATGGTGGTAATGGTTTGAGCTCGGGTTTGAGAGGTTTCTCCTCTTCCTGAGGGATTTTCAGAGGTTCTATTATTCTCTCTGGTTCCTCCAGATCAGGTTGAGCATCTTTAAAGATATCCTCTAGCTCTGATTCGAGACTCTCAGTCATATTGACCTTTTTTACCAGAGAGTCAATAATATCAATGCTCATGCAGTCATTTTGGGTGTCTGGATGTTGCATAGCTTTGACAACATTCAACTTAAACTCGTCCTCATTGACTCTCAGGGTTACTTCTCCTTTTTGGACGTCAATGAGGGTTCGTCCAGTTGCTAGGAAAGGTCTTCCTAGAATGAGAGTTGCACTCTTGTGCTCCTCCATTTCCAGCACCACAAAGTCAGTGGGAAAGGAAAATGGCCAAACCTTGACAATCATGTCTTCAATCACGTCTAATGGATATTTAATGGAGCCATCAGTAAATTGGAGACATATCCGGGTTAGTTTGACTTCTTCAGTCAAACCAAGCTTTCTGATAATAGATGCAGGTATTAGGTTGATACTTGCCCCAAGATCACATAAAGCTTGCTTGGTACAAGTACCCTCTAATATGCATGGTATCGTAAAGCTTCCGGGATCTTTAAGCTTCTCAGGTAAGCTTTTCAGAATGACTGTACTGTATTCTTCAGTGAGGTAAACTTTTTCAGTTTCCCTCCAATCCTTCTTATGACTTAAGATCTCTTTCATGAACTTAGCATAAGAGGGTATTTGCTCAAGTGCCTCAAACGGAATCTTTATTTCAAGAGTCCTGAGGTAGTCTGCAAAGCGGGCAAATTACTTATCCTGTTCCGCTTGGCGGAGTTTCTGAGGATAAGACATTTTGGCTTTGTATTCCTCAACCTTAGTTGCTATAGGTTTATTGCCTACAGATGTGGGTTGAGAAGCCTTTTTAGAGGGGTTGCTATCAGCACTTGTATGTGTTTCATCTCCCACTGGCGTTTGAATGCCAGGGGTGGAAGCTGGAGTGGCGTTAGACGCCAACTCCTTACCTATTTCTAGCGTCTGAACGCCAGAATTGTGCTTCCTTTGGGCGTTCAATGCCATTTCCTTGCTTGTTTCTGGCGCTGGACGCCAGAACTGAGCATGGGTTGGGCGTTCAATGCCAGCTTTCCACCCATTTTCTGGCGTTTGGGTGCCAGAATTATTCCTCTCTGGGCTCTGACTGTCCTCAGAGGGATTTTGGGTAGCAATTTGTTCATTTCTTGGCTTTCTGCTGCCTTGAAGTGAGGTATTTAATATTTTCCCACTTCTTAATTGAACTGCTTGGCACTCTTCTGTTATTTGTTTTAACAATTGCTGTTCTGTTTGCTTCAACTGCGCTTCCATATTCATATTAGCCATTCTTGTTTCTTGCAATATCTCCTTGAATTCGGCTAGCTGTTTTGTTAGAAAATCTAATTGCTGATTGAATTCAGTAACTTGTTCTGCAGGACTTAGTTCAGCAGTTACTGTTTTAGCCTCTTCTTTCATGGAAGTTTCACTGCTTAGATACAGATGCTGATTTCTGGCAACTGTATCAATGAGCTCTTGGGCTTCTTCAATTGTCTTTCTCATGTGTATAGACCCACCAGATGAGTGGTCTAGAGAAATTTGAGCTTTCTCTGTAAGCCCATAATAAAAAATGTCTAACTGCACCCACACTGAAACCATTTCAGAAGGGCATTTTCTTAGCATCTCTTTGTATCTCTCCCAGGCATCATAAAGGGATTCATTATCTCCTTGTTTGAAGCCTTGGATGCTCAGCCTTAGCTGTGTCATCCGTTTTGGAGGAAAATAGTGATTCAGGAATTTTTCTGACATCTGTTTCCATGTCTTTATGCTGTCCTTAGGTTGGTTATTTAACCACCTCTTAGCTTGGTCTTTTACAGCAAATGGAAACAATAATAATCTGTAGACATCCTGATCTATTTTCTTATCATGTACTGTGTCAGCAATTTGTAAAAACTGTGCCAGAAACTCTGTAGGTTCTTCCTGTGGAAGATCGGAATACTGGCAACTTTGCTGCACCATGATAATGAGCTGAGGATTCAACTCAAAGCTACTAACTCCGATGGAGGGTATACATAGACTGCTCCCATATGAAGCAGTAGTGGGGTTGGCATATGAACCCAGAGTCCTTCTGGACTGTTCATTTCCACTTAGGTCCATGATGGAGAAAGGGAGATGATGTGGATTTATTTTATTTATTTTATTATAAAAAAGTAATTTTTGAAATAATAAAATAAAATAAAATAAAAACTAAAATAAAAAATAAAATTAAAATTAAAAAAATATTTTAAAAATTTTTGAAAAAAATGAGGAGAGAAAAGGTGGTTAGGATATTTTTGAAAAAGATGTGATTTTTTTAAAGGATAAGATTTTAAAAATTTTTGAAATTGAAATATGAATTTTTATAGAAAATTTCGAAAAATTTGCTTGAAAATAGTTAGAGAAGATAATTTTTTGATTTTTGAATTTTATGATGAAAGAGAAAAACACACAAAAGACACAAGACTTAAAATTTTTAGATCTAATGTTCCTTGCTTTCAAAAATTTTGGAGGGAAAATACCAAGAGACACCAAACTTAAAAATTTTAAGATCAAAACACAAAGAAGACTCAAGAACACTTTGAAGATTCACAAGAACAACAAGAACAAAAGTAAGAACACCAAACTTAAAATTTTTTTTGAAAACCAAATTAAATTTTTGAAAATTAAAGAAAATTAACAAGAGAACACCAAACTTAAAATTTGGCACAAGATTCATAAACCAACGCTCTAGCCAATTGAGCTATAAATGTAACGTGTTTTAAAGAGGTATTTTTAACAACTAAAAATAAATATTTTAAAAATGCACAAGGAAAACACAAAAAACACAGAGAATAGGAAAAACCAAAGATTAAACAAGAAAAATTGACAAGAACAATTTGAAGATCAAGGAAAATTAAAGAGCATGCAATTCGAAAATTGAAAGACAAAGACAAGCATGCAATTGACACTAAACTTACAACAAGACACTAAACTCACGAAAAACTAACAATTAATAAAGAAAAATAATTTTTTTTTGAAGAAATTTTTTTAAAAAGGAATAAGAGAAAATGCAATTCTAGTGACTCTAAACCAAAAAGATAAATTTTTCCTAATCTAAGCAACAAGATTCACCGTCAGTTGTTCAAACTCAAACAATCCCTGGCAACGACGCCAAAATCTTGGTGCACGAAAATTACTTCACACTATGTAATTCCGCACAACTAACCAGCAAGTGCACTGGGTCGTCCAAGTAATACCTTACGTGAGTAAGGGTCGAATCCCACGGAGATTGTTGGCTTGAAGCAAGCTATGGTTATCTTATTATTCTTAGTCAGGATACCAATAGGGTTCTTTAATTTCAATTGTAAAAAGATTGAAAGGGCATAAAATAAATAATTATTGCGCAATAATGGAGAATATGTTGGAGTTTTGGAGATGCTTTGTCCTCTGAATTCCTGCAACATAATGTTTTCTCACTTTCATAAATGCAAGGCTCCTTCCATGGTAAGCTGTATGTAGGGCATCACCGTTGTCAATGGCTACTTCCCATCCTCTCAGTGAAAATGGTCCAAATGCTCTATCACAGCACGGCTAATCATCTGTCGGTTCTCGATCATGTCGGAATAAGATTCATTGATCCTTTTGCGTTTGTCACTACGCCCAACACTCGCGAGTTTGAAGCTCATCACAGTCATCCAATCCTTGAATCCTACTAGGAATACCACATACAAGGTTTAGACCTTCCGGATTCTCAAGGATGCCGCAAATGGATTCAAGCTTATACCACGAAGATTCTGACTAAAGAATCTAAGAGATACTCATTCAATCTAATGTAGAACGGAGGTGATTGTCAGGCACACGTTCATGGATTGAGGAAGGTGATGAGTGTCATGGATCATCACCTTCTTCATAGTGAAGCACGAATGAACATCTTAGATAGCAACAAGCTTGTTTGAATGGAAAACAGAAATAATTGCATTAATTCATCGAGACACTGTAGAGCTCCTCACCCCCAACAATGGAGTTTAGAGACTCATGCCGTCAAATAGTACAAAGTTCAGATCTAAAAATGTCATGAGATACAAAATAAGTCTCTAAAAGTTGTTTAAATACTAAACTAGTAACCTAGGTTTACAGAAAATGAGTAAACTAAGATGGATAATGCAGAAATCCACTTCTGGAGCCCACTTGGTGTGTGCTGGGGCTGAGACTTAAGCTTCTCACATGCCTGGGCTATTTCTGGAGTTGAACGCCAGGTTGTAACCTGTTTCTGGCGTTGAACTCTAACTTGCAACCTGTTTCTGGCGCTGAACGCCAGACTGCAGCATGGAACTGGCGTTAAACGCCAGTTTACGTCATCTATCTTCGCTCAAAGTATGGACTATTATATATTTCTGGAAAGCCCTGGATGTCTACTTTCCAACCTAGTTGAGAGCACGCCAATTGGACTCTTGTAGCTCCAAAAAAACCATTCCGAGTGTAGGGAGGTCAGAATCCAACAGCATCAGCAGTCCTTTTTCAGCCTAAATCAGATTTTTGCTCAGCTCCTTCAATTTCAGCAAAAAAATACATGAAATTACAGAAAAATACACAAACCCATATTAAAGTCTAGAAATATGAATTTTGCCTAAAAACTGATAAAATTATACTAAAAACTAACTAAAACATACTAAAATCTACATGAAATTACCCCAAAAAAGCGTATAAAATATCCGCTCATCAGGGTCCTCCTGCAAAAGCCCATGAAACTGACAATTTTGTTACACCAAAGTGACTAGTTGAGGCTTGATCTCAAAATTGTTGGCACCAATGGCAGGTATGGATATGCTGTGCCCATAGAAGTCAGATGTGGGTATAGTATATGAGCCAAAAAACCTTTCTTGTGTGCTCTTCAGCGTCCGGATTGGCTGCCATAGTTGTCTCTTTAGCTTCCTTCTTGAAGGATTCTATGAGATTCTCTATGGCTTTGTAAGCTTGGCTTTGTTACAAACGCCGCCTTAAGGTCCTCTCAGGTTCTACATCAAAATCAAGAAGAGAGTCTTTATCCCTGTTCCTACTTATAAACAACAAGAAACAAAGAAAAAGTGGGAGTCTCTATGTCAGAGTATAGAGGACTCCCAGTGAGTTATCCTAAGAAAGAAATAAAGTAAGATAAAGTAAACAATTAACAAAAAGATTTGAAAATAAAGATGAAAGATCTAGTCTAAGAATTTTCGAAAACTAGAAAGAAAGGGGTTCAAAAAGTTTTAGAATTTTAAAAAGAAAAAGAAAATTTAAAGAAAACACTAAACTTAAAAATTAAATAAAACAAGATAAAGTAAACAAATAGATAAAACGAAATTTGAAAATAGAGATGGAAGATTTAATTTAAAAATTTTTGAAATTGAGAATGAAAGGGTTTTTTTTCTTTAAATTTCAAATTCAAAAAGAAAGAGAAAGAAAAACTAAAGAAACACCAAACTTAAAATTTGAAATTAAATGAAAGATATCAAAAATAAAATTTGAAAATCAAGGAAAAGAAAAACAAGATAAAGATCAAAAATCAAGGAAGATAACAAGATAGGGTTCGAAAATTAAAAAGAAAATTAATTGAACCAAAACGAAAATCACTAAAGGGACTGATGAGGGGATAATTTATACGCTTTTTGGCATTGTTTTTAGGTATTTTTAATAGGATATAGTTACTTTTATGGATGTTTTCATTAGTTTTTATGCTAAATTCACATTTCTGGATTTTACTATGAGTTTGTGTGTTTTTCTATGATTTCAAGTATTTTCTGGCTGAAATTGAGGGGCCTGAGTAAAACTCTAATAAAAGGCTTACAAAGGGCTGCTGATGCTGTTGGATTATGACCTCCCTGCACTCGAAATGGAATTTCTAGAGCTATATAACTCCAAATGGCGCGTTCTCAATGGCGTTGGAAAGTAGACATCCAGAGCTTTCCGGAAATATATAATAGTCCATACTTTATTCAAGATTAGACGACGTAAACTGGTGCTCAACGCCAGTTCCATGTTGCATTCTGGAGTCAAACGCCAGAAACACGTCACGAACCAGAGTTGAACGCCAAAAACACGTTACAACTTGGCGTTTGACTCTAAAAGAAGCCTCTGCACGTGTAAAGCTCAAGCTCAGCCCAAGCACACACCAAGTGGGCCCCAGAAGTGGATTTCTGCATCAGTTACTTACTTCTGTGAACCCTAGTAGCTAGTCTAGTATGAATAGGACATTTTACTATTGTATTCAGTGTCTTTTGACCACGTTACATCTTTGGTCTCGGTTTTATTCCATTATTCATCTTAGGAGACTATTGATCACATTTAGGGGGCTGGCCATTCGGCCATGCTTGGACCACTATCACTTAAATATTTTCAACGGTGGAGTTTCTACACACCATAGATTAAGGGTGTGGAGCTCTGCTGTACCTCGAGTTTTAATGCAATTATTACTATTTTCTATTCAATTCAGTTTATTCCTGTTCTAAGATATTCGTTGCACTTCACCATGATGAATATGATTATCCGTGACACTCATCATCATTCTCACCTATGAATGCGTGACTGACAACCACTTCCGTTCTACCTTAAACCGGGCGCATATCTCTTGGATTGCTTAATCAGAATCTTTGTGGTATAAGCTAGAATTGATGGCGGCATTCATGAGAGTCCGGAAAGTCTAAACCTTGTCTATGGTATTCCGAGTAGGATTCAGGGATTGAATGACTGTGACGAGCTTCAAACTCGCAATTGTTGGGCGTGATGACAAACGCAAAAGAATCAAGGGATTCTATTCCGGCATGATCGGGAACCGACAGATGATTAGACGTGCTGTGACAGAGCATTTGGACCTTTTTCACTGAGAGGATGTGATGTAGCCATTGACAACGGTGATGCCCTACATACAGTTTTCCATGGAAAGGAGTAAGAAGGATTGGATGAAGGTAGTAGGAAAGCAGAGATTCAGAAGGAGCACAGCATCTTCATACGCCTATCTGAAATTCCCATCAATGATTTACATAAGTATTTCTATCTTTATTTTCTGTTTATTTATTATTATTATTCGAAAACTCCATAACCAATTATTATCAGCCTAACTGAGAATTTCAAGATGACCATAGCTTGCTTCATACCAACAATCTCCGTAGGATCGACCCTTACTCACGTAAGGTTTATTACTTGGACGACCCAGTGCACTTGCTGGTTAGTTGTGCGAAGTTGTGAAGAAAGTGCTGAGTTAGTAGATGCGCACACCAAGTTGAATGCCATTATTAGAGATCACAATTTCGTGCACCAGGGACACCAAACTTAAAATTTGAAATTAAATAATAATAAGATAACTAAAACAAAGAAATTTGTAAATAAGGGAAAGATAGATAAGATAATAATAAAAAATTCAGGAAAACAAACAAGATAAATTTTGAAAATCAAGAAAGAAAAAGGACGTACTAAAAGACACCAAACTTAAAACTTGAAATTAAATAAAAAGAAGATAACCAAAAATTTGAAAATAAAAGGAAAAGATAAACAAGAAAGAAATAAAAAATTCAAGAAAACAAACGAAATAAAATCCGAAAATCAAAAAGAAAAATAAATTAAACGAAAACTAATAAAAATACCGTAGTTGTCAATCATGAACAATCCCCGGCAATGGCGCCAAAAATTTGGTGCGCGAAATTAGAACTCGCACAACTTTACTGGCAAGTGCACCGAGTCGTCCAAGTAATACCTAAGGTGGGTTAGGGTCGATCGCACGAGGATTGTTGGATTGAGCAAGCAATAGTTATCTTGTTGGACTTAGTCAGGAAAACAGTGAAAGATGGTTGTTGGTGTAAAATGCATAAACAGTAAAAAGTAGGTAAAGAAAGCAAATAAATAGATTTGGAGTAAAACAATGATGAGAAAATGGTTAAGGTCTCGGAGATATTTATCTTTCCGGATGAAGACTTCTTACCAACTATTTTAACAATGAGTGATTCATTCTATGGCAAACCATAAGTGATTAAAACCTAATCTCTTAGTGAATTGATCTCCTCTAATCTTCATCAAAAGCCACTCTCGTGGTCATTCAATTCAAATCAGAGGGTGAAGTTCAGAAAACCAGTTTAGTGCCACAAACCTCAATTACCTAAAGCTAACCGGATTTTATGTCACATATCTAATTAGCTTAGGTAAATTGTAGTTTAGGAGGAGTGTTTTCAAGCTGTAGCTCAAGCGAGATAGCTCTCTCGAGAATCACAAGAAATCATGTAGAATAAGGGGTCACACTCTCGTTCTACCCCAGATTCATAAGATTAAGAACGAAAACAGCACTTTAGAATTGAATCAGACATTAATTAAAATAGAAGAATAATAACCTTAATCCATAGAAATGAATAGAGCTCATAACCTTAACCAGGAGGTTTAGTTTCTCATAACTTTACAAAGAAAATGGTTTCTGAAAGATGTGGAAGAAGAAGATCTAATGTCTTTAAACCTAAGTGATCTCTTCCTTTAATACTAAATGCTAAACCTAAAAGATATTTTTTAAATTAAAAATTACAAAGATAAAATAAAATAAGTCTAAGAAGTGCTAAAATCCACGTGGAGGCCCAATCAGTGAGTGGCTCAGACAGCAAGCCTTGGCATTCAACGCCAGGATTGGGCGTTGAACACCCAGAAGGGAGTTGCGCTTCTGTTCCTTTGTCCCCTAACTGGGTTTAACGCCAGATTGGGCGTTTAGTGCCTAGAGGGGAGCTGACAGCTTTTTCGTTTCTTGCTCTAGACTTCTCCAAATTGCTCCAAATTTTACCTAAAACCATAAAAACACAAGAAAAACTCAAAGTAGCAGCCAAAGGTGAATTTTTCACTAAAATATAATAAAACTTAATAAAATCTAACTAAAAATAGTGTAAAAACAACTAGAAAAAGGGTATAAGATGCTCACACATCATGCATTGGGCTAGGTTGGTTGGATTTTCCATTCCTATTCAGCATCTATGGGATTCCACGCTTTGGGCTTCAACTAACACACATTTGGGTTGCAACTTTAATCAATTTTGGGCTTGCATCACTAAATCAAATTATTAAACCCAATTAGGTATTTAACCCAATAAATCAATGTTTGTTATCATTATTAATTAATTATTTTCTTAACTCAATAATCTTCTCTTGATGACAAACATAATTTTAAAAGAATATAATCAAAGGAATTGAATTTGATGAGATTAAGACACTTTTCTTTAATGATATCGAGTTGTTTAGATATGCTCCCCCTTTCTTTCACAATGGTTGTTCCCCCTGAAGGTGTGCTCTTTTTTTGTTTTCTGTTTATGTACAAGTATATGTAACACTTACAAAAAAAATTGTGTTGCAAAAGTTCAACAGCTTTATAAAACTTGCTTCATGCATTTTCTTAACACAAACTTAGTAAAAACATCACCCAATTAATGAAACCCAACACTTGATCATGGTCCAAGTCTATCATTAACACTTGTTCAAGAATCATGTAACAATTATAGAGCAATTTTCATGAATTCCCAAACATATCACAAGAGAGATAAACGTTCCAAAATTGCACATATAACTAAAACAGGGTGTGAGAACAAATAATAATTCCAAAACAAAGCATCCCCAAGCTATTTTCAAACTAACCATATCACATGCATCCAAAACAGGGACTATTAAATATCAAACTCTTCTACTACTATCAAATATCAAACTCTCTTACTCTCCCTTTTGTCATCAAGGGAGAAATTAGATGCAATACATACCTACAATTGAATTGGTTAGAGTTCAAAGTTCATATGAACTAGATAAAATTAAATGCAAAATAAACATTAGTTAATGTTTACAATCATCCAAAATAAAATAGAGTCTAAAACAAACTACAAATATTCCAAGAGACAAATATCCAAATAATAGATATTAGCAACTCGAGTCATCCTCAAGCTTCCGAACCATCCTTCTTAGAATCAAGTGGTTCCTCTGGGTTAGTGGCCATGGTTTTGTCCTCATTAATGTTAACAACATACTTCATAAGGACAACCACTCTATCTCTTGACTTTCTGAGGGAATTTTCATGTTTGACTACAAGCTTCCTTTCTTATTTGCTTGTTGAGATTAGATGGTTGGATAGGTTAACAAACTCTTGCAGAACATCCTTCACAACTCCAAAGAGGAGTGATTTGTGACTAGTTGAGGCCGAAGTTCCTGAGGTAGAGAGAGGATGAGTGTCATTGAGTTTATCATCATCATCATCATTAAGGACTACCTTCTCGGTTCTCATAGGCCCTTTCTTGTGCAGATTTACTGAACCGCCTCCTTTTAGATATGAGTGTCTATTTTCATATGATTCATTTGACAAGTCAACACCAAATTGTTCAAAGATGCAAGTCAAAAATATGTCATAAGGAAGAGCCACATTTTTGTCACTCCTTATGCAGTCAAACATATGCCTCACCATTAAATATGCAAAAGTTTTAGTGATGATAGCATATAAAACCAATGTATCACAGAAAGACACCCTCTAATATGAGCTGCTTTGAGGTAGAATAATGTGGTTCACTATACGATGCAATTGGGCACGAAGAGGGCTGAGGGCTTTGTGAGTAGGTGTAAGGTCATCAATCGGAGAAATATTCTTACACACATGAGACAGAGCATCTTTATATGAAACATCCAACCCCTCATTCCACTTACCCGCAGTATAAGCATAGATACCAACATCAGTGTATTCTAAGGAGTCACTAATGGATTCACTATTCAAAAAAATTTCATGACCTTTGACACACGAGTGAATGCTTCCCTCATGGTAGGCCAGATTTGCATAAAACTCTCAAACTAAAACTGGGTAAACAGGCTTTTTAATTTTGAAAAATTTATTCCAGTCCAGAAATTTAAGATTTTCAACGAATACAAAACCTTTCTTTTTTAGATTTGGTTAGTCAGCCAAAACATTGGGGCATATAGAACGATGAACAACAACACCTTCATAAAAGTCATGGTTCATGGAAGAGCGAAAACGGTGAGGGTTGTAGTTGGAGTGGGAGGTCATAAACTGAGATTTGTGTTCAAAAGGATCAATATTGTGAGGCTCCTTAACTGATTTAAGAGGAATGCGAGGATTACCTCTTTGAGGACGCTGAGGGACTGACCTAGACTTAGGTCTCGAAGGTTTAGGAGCGGGTTCCTATACAATATGACGCTTCCCCTTTGAAGTTCTTGGCCGAGAAGGAGCACTAGGTGAACCCATTGGCTTAAACGAGGAAGGGTACGTAGGAGTTGTTTTTGTTCAAGCCATTGGATCGGTGCATGGAGGAGACAGCAATGGAGTGGGGGAAGGAGTAAAGGTAGGATCCTTGGAATATTCAGAGGTTCTTGGTTTTTCATAGTTTTGAGGAAGTTGAGTGAGAGAACCTCTTTGTGCACCGGTTTTCTTTCTCATCTTAAAGAAAGGGAATGGTTTTGCAAAAATTAACACAATGATGATAGTGGGAAGAAATTGAAGAGGTTATGCAAGGAGTTATGAAGAAAGAAGATTGGTAACTGCTACAAGAAAGAGGTTTCTTGAAAACATGCATGTGTAGAAGCTATGACTACTTCTTGAAAAGACTTGACATCGTGTTGAAAAGATTTTATTTGAAATAAAATAAATAAAGATAATAAAACAAATTTAAATTGAAAACCTTTTCAAACAAAAGACAAAATAGAAATGCCCACAAACCAAATGTAACATTCATTAAACCCAAAGATGGCGGTGTTTAAGAAAACACAATGGACCACACGAAATCTAAACTGGAAGGTTATCTCAGATGATT
The DNA here is from genome assembly GCF_003086295.3 of Arachis hypogaea. Classification (NCBI taxonomy): domain Eukaryota; kingdom Viridiplantae; phylum Streptophyta; class Magnoliopsida; order Fabales; family Fabaceae; genus Arachis; species Arachis hypogaea. Next base: position 114,850,795 of record NC_092038.1, read on the forward strand.
CAGAACTTGCAACCCAGAAACACAATTGAACCCAGAAACCACGGTTCAGAAGAATGGTTTTTTACTTGGCCAGAATTATCTCCTCTTGACATAAGAGACAAAAATTTCAACCAACACATCAGCAAGGCTAAAATAGAGAATTATAACTCAAAATGCCCAGATTAGTTCTTAGTTTACAGAATCTGTCTTCAACTAGAGGTTTAGTGAAAATATCAGCTAGTTGAATGTAAGACCAAGAATTTTTGAAAAATTTTACTATGAGCCGATTTCAAATTTATTTATTTATTAGAGATTTTATTTTCAAAAATTATTTCATTGAAAATAATTAAATCAGGTTTGGATAATTAAAATATAAATTTTATTTAATTTCATTATTATTGAATAATTTTCTATATTTAAATTATAAAACTTAGCAGTTGTAAGAGAATAAGAATTTTAAATGATTTAGTTTAAATAATTGAATTTTCAGAATTCAATACTTCAATTTTTATAAATAAAGAAAATTAATTATATTATCTTATATTTTAAATTAAAATACTTGATTGAGAATTAATTAGCAAATTGATAATTAAATAATATCTTTAAGGTAATTTTTGGGAATGAATTAGATTTCAATTAATTACAATAGCCCTAAATTTTATTAAAATTACCCAAACCTCAATTTACCAAAATACTCCTAATTTCAAATTGCCCTAAATCAAACCCTAACCCTAAAAATAAAACACAAAACCCTAATTTCTTTATACCCAACCGCCACTCCCACGCCGCCACAGCCTTATCCCAGCCCTATCTCCTTCTGAAAGAAAGAAAAAAAAAGAAGAAAAGGGAGAAAGAAGAGGGAGAAATAGAAAAAGGACAGAGAGGAGAGGAAAGAGAGGAAGGACGTGCCGGCGCTGGTGGGACTCACCGTCACCGTCGCTGCGCCCTACCAATTGTTGTTGAAAAGGTCAAACAGAGGGAAGAGAAAGCTGGCGTTGAGAGAGGGAGGGGTCACCGAGCCAGGCGACGTCGCGTCGGCACGGTTATGCTGACACAGATGAGGAGAGGTGCGGTGGAGGGAGAGAAGGTCCGCGGAGCAGAAAAGGAGAGAGCGCTCACGAGGGATGTTAAAGCTACGTTCTGCTGCTGTGCTACGCGAAGTCATTGCCATTGCCTAGAGTCTCGCCGCCGCCGTCTTCGCCACGAGCCCTTGCCATCGTTGATGTGGTTGAATTTGCCACCGGTCTGATCTGAGGGAGAGAAAACATGTATAGGAGAGAGAACAGGGGGCTTCGTGAGAGCTCCGTCACTGCCCAGCTGCTGTCATAGGAGGTACATCCCGCCACAACTGTGATCCGTTGCCGTCGAAATCGGGACATTCACCGGTAACTCTGCCTCTTCCTTTCTTAAAATATATTTCGCTTCTATTCTATTCCACTATTCTGATTATTGTTGGTGTCTCCGCTACCTTAATTACTCAGAGTGATGCTACTACTGCTAGGACGGATGTCCGGGACTGATTTCTATTCTTCTGTCGCTAGGAGCCGACACCGGAGCTGTTCCTAATGATTTTGGTCGGATATCTTTTTTGATTCTAGGCCATTTACATGTTTTACTATTTTTTCCATGATTATTCTGATTCAATTTTTATATATGTCCTTGTCTGGGTTTCTGGAGCTGTTTCAGCTGTTGTAATTGCAATTTGTAATAACGCGGTTACTATAAGAGGCATCAGAGCTGTTGCTATTTTTGTGGGGTTAATGCTGTCACTGTTGCCATGAATTAAAAAGAAAGGGAATTGCCACGATAAGTTATGCGGACTCGACTAACTGAGGTAGGGGTTGGTTTTAAAATAAAAATATTTTGGGTTTTGAATATCTGATAAGTTTAATAGATTAATGCAAATAGATGAACGTCTGGGATATAAATGATTTTTTATTGTGATTGAAGGGTTATGTCTGTTGGTGATTGGTTGTTTTCTGAGTTTTTGGTAAAATTGATGGAATACATTGATTTTAGATTTTAGATTGAAAATGAAAATGATTGGTTTTGAATGACGAATTTAAAAACGTTGTCTTGAAATATTGGTTTTGGTGAGTCGAGGTTGAAAAGAGGGGATCCGTGATAGGTGGCAAACCCCAGTTTTTAGGGGAGGTGCTACTGAAATTTTTCTAAGAATTTAAAGGAGTTTTGGTTATGATTTCGAAATGAACTTGATTTAAAATAATTATCAGAAGAGAAAAGTTTTGGATACTTTTATGGATTTTAAGGAAAGTAGGTTCCCTTGATTTGGTTAGATGGTAATTTTAGTTTTTTTTTTCTATAAAAATGAAAAGGGATTTGATTAACTAGTTAAAGACTTTATAATAGTAATTTAAATATAATTTCAAGAGTTTGGGGACAAGTGAGTAAGTTTGAAGGTTATGTTTGAATTAAGATATAATTAATGACAATTGGTTTGATGGAGGTTTAACGGTGATTTTAATATTGAGGAAGAGGATAATAATTGAGTATGATTTAGGTATGGTGATGAATGAGATGAGATTGAGAATGATATGAATATTGATGAATTATGATTGAATTATTCATATGCCTTATGAATTTGAATTATCTGAGACATAAGTTTCCCTGAGTAGACGCAGTGGCTTGCCACCAGTTATTCCAGGTTGAGACTCGATACTCTATTGACCGTTTGTTGCAAAATATGATAGGACACGTTAACTTCCCAAATTCTACCATGGACATATATATATATATATATATATATATATATATATATATATATATATATATATAAAATATGTTAGTTGGTCTTACATATAACAACTGTTATCATCGAAAAAACTTTTACCTTAAATATTATAAAATGTCAATTATATAATTATATAAATGTTAAAAAATTATTTAACAAAAAAGAGGAATTATCTATTATCTATATCTATATATATATAATTACAATTGTTTGATTTATATTTTTTTTTTAAATTTGACTAACTAATATATGATAAAATTTAAATATTTAAATATATTGATGATAATTTTTTATTATTTTCATATATTATTTTTGTGTTTACTACTATAATTTTCTGAGTCCTACTGACCACGGCCCCTTCAATTTATCTATGCCATATGTTAGCTTAAGCCAATTCTTTGATACTTTTTAATTTAGTGGGAAAAACTACCAAAAGTATCTATGAAATTTACAAATGCTAATAAAAATATTTATAAACTAAAAAAATTAACGCTGTATTTATGAAAGATAGATTTCGTATGACAAAGGTATTCAATCTCTAATTTTTTGTTAATTTTTTAATAAAATTTCCAAACTACCTCACCATAACCCCATTTTACCGTCACTTCCTCTCTTCTCACGTCTTCGTCTCTCGTCACCTCTCCCTCTCTTAAAAACCCTCATAGAGTTACATAACTCTCCTCCTACTTCCTTACTATTGTCCGTGACCCACCTATCCCGTCACCGCCAATCTCCTCCCCTCTCACTACTTTCCCCTCTCATTCTTAAGGTGACTACAACACCTTCGTCGTGTCCCTATGACCCAACCTAAGGAGAACGTCACCGTGGCACGCCTGTCTCAGCCGAGGAGAATGCTGTCGTGACGTGCCTGACTGATAGGCAAAATTGTGATTTACACTTTTTATAACTCGAACAATTCTTAGTAATGGCTCCAAAGACTTGGTGCACACTACTATGGTTCACTCACATTCTTCACAACTTTACACAACTAACCAGCAAGTGCAATGGGTCATCCAAGTAATAAACCTTACGTGAGTAAGGGTCGATCCCACGGAGATTGTTGGTATGAAGCAAGCTATGGTCATCTTGTAATCTCAGTTAGGCGGATAATAAATGGTTATGGAGTTTTCGAAAATAATAATAAATAAAGCATAAAATAAAGATAGAGATACTTATGTAAATCATTGGTGGGAATTTCAGATAAGCATATGGAGATGCTTTGTTCTTGTTGAATCTCTGCTTTCCTACTGCCTTCCTTCAATCCTTCATACTCCTTTCCATGGCAAGCTGTATGTAGGGCATCACCGTTGTCAATGGCTACTTCTCATCCTCTCAGTGAAAATGGTCCAAATGCTCTGTCACAGCACGGCTAATCATCTGTCGGTTCTTGATCATGTCGGAATAGAATCCATTGATTCTTTTGCGTTTGTCACTACGCCCAACAATCGCGAGTTTGAAGCTCGTCACAGTCATTCAATCCCTGAATCCTACTCAGAATACTACAGACAAGGTTTAGACTTTCCAGATTCTCAAGAATGGCCGCCAAAGGGTTCTAGCTTATACCACGAAGATTCTGATTAAGGAATCTAAGATATATTCACTCGTTCTAAGGTAGAACGAAAGTGGTTGTCAGTTACGCGTTCATAGGTGAGAATGATGATGAGTGTCACGGATAATCACATCCATCATGTTGAAGTGCAGTGAATATCTTAGAACAAGAATAAGCTGAATTGAATAGAAAATAGTAGTAATTGCATTAAAACTCGAGGTATAGCAGGCTCCACACCCTTAATCTATGGTGTACAGAAACTCCACCGTTGAAAATACATAAGTGATTGTCCAGGCATGGCCAAATGGCCAGCCTCCACAAAAGACATATGAATTCGAAAAATAGGGAAAAGGACCCCCAGTACAATAGTAAAACGTCTTATTTATACTAAGCTAGCTACTAGGGTTTACAGAAATAAATCTAAGTGCAGAAATCCACTTCCGGAGTCCACTTTGGTGTGTGCTTGGGCTGAGCTTGAGCTTTACACGTGCAAAGGTTTCTCGTGGAGTTAAATGCCAAGTTGTAACGTGTTTTTGGCGTTTAACTCTAGTTTGTGACGTGTTTCTAGCGTTTTACTCCAGAATACAGCATGAAACTGGTGTTGAATGCCAGTTGCGTTGTCTAAACTCGAATAAAGTATAAACTATTATATACTTCTGGAAAGCTCTGGATGTCTACTTTCCAACGCCGTTAAAAGCGCACCATTTGGAGTTTTCTAGCTCCAGAAAATCCATTTCGAGTGCAGAGAGATCATAATCCAACAGTATCAGCAGTCCTTTTTCAGCCTGAATCAGATTTTTGCTCAGATCCCTTAATTTTAGCCAAAAAAAACCTGAAATCATAGAAAAACACACAAATTCATAGTAAAGTCCAGAAATGTGAATTTTTCATAAAAACTAATAAAAACATCCCTAAAAGTAGCTAGATCCTACTAAAAACTACATAAAAACAATGCCAAAAAGCGTATAAATTATCCGCTCATCACAACACCAAACTTAAATTGTTGCTTGTCCCCAAGCAACTGAAAATCAAATAGGATAAAAAGAAGAGAATATACTATAAATCCCAAAATATCAATGAATATTAGTTCTAATCAGATGAGCGGGACTTGTAGCTTTTTTTTGCTTCTAACAGTTTTGACATCTCACTTTATCCTTTGAAGTTTAGAATGATTGGCATCTATAGGAACTCAGAGTTCAAATAGTGTTATTGATTCTCCTAGTTAAGTATGTTGATTCTTGAACACAGCTACTTTTATGAGTCTTGGTCGTGGCCCTAAGCACTTTGTTTTCCATTATTACCACCGGATACATAAATGCCACAGACACATGACTGGGTGAACCTTTTCAGATTGTGACTCAGCTTTGCTAAAGTCCCCAGTTAGAGGTGTCCAGAGCTCTTAAGCACACTATTTTTGCTTTGGATCATGACTTTAACCACTCAGTCTCAAGCTTTTCATTTGGACTTGTATGTCACAAGCACATGGTTAGGGACAGCTTGATTTAGCCGCTTAGGCCTGGATTTATTTCCTTGGGCCCTCCTATCCATTGATACTCAAAGTCTTGGATTCTTTTTACCCTTGCCTTTTGGTTTTAAGGGCTATTGGCTTTTTCTGCTTGCTTTTTCTTTTTCTTTTATATATATTTTTTGTTTTTGTTTTTCGTCACTTTTTTTTCGCAAGCTTTGTTCTTCACTGCTTTTTCTTGCTTCAAGAATCAATTTTATGATTTTTCAGATCATCAATAGCATTTATTTTTTTCATCATTCTTTCAAGAGTCAATAATTTTAACATTCATAAACAACAAGATAAAAATATGCACTGTTCAAGCATTCATTCAGAAAACAAAAAGTATTGTCACCACATCAATATAATTAAACTAATTTCAAGGATGAATTCGAAACTCATGTACTTCTTATTCTTTTGTATTAAAAACATGTTTCATTTAAGAAAGGTGAAGGATTCATTGAATTATTCATAGCCTTAAGACATAGTTACTAAATACTAATGATCATGTAGTAAAGGCACAAACATAGACAAACATGAAGCTCAAGAACCAAAAAACAGAGAGATAAGAACAAGGAAGTTAAGGAATGAGTCCACCTTAGTGATGGTGGCGCCTTCTTCTTAAAGGACTAATGGTGTCCTTGAGCTCCTCTATGTCTCTTCCTTGCCTCTGTTGCTTAATTCCTAGTGATTTTGGTGCTCCTATCCTTAGTTGCTCCCAATAATTGTATGGAGGAAAATGTATCCCCTGAGGTATCTCAGGGATTTCTTGATGAGGGAATTCATCATGCTCTTGTTGAGGTCCATGAGTGGGCTCTCTTGATGTGCAGTCAAATGCTCTATTACTGAGCTATGGACCCTTGAGATAAATCTCTCCATCTCCCATGACTCGGAGGTGGAAGCTTTTGTCTTCCCTTTCCTCTTTCTAGAGGTTTCTCCGGCCTTAGGTGCCATAAATGATTATGGAAAAACAAAAAAGCTATGATTTTACCACACCAAATTTAGAATGTTGCTCATCCTCGAGCAAGAGAAGAAAGAATAGAAGAAGAAGAAGAAGAAGATATAGAGGAAAGGGAGAGATGTGTGGGTTTCATCCAAGGGGGAGAAGAGAGGGTTGTGTTGTGTGAAAATAAAGAAGGATGGAGGGGTTTATATAGTGGAGGGAGAGGGAATGGGGTTCAGTCATTTAGGGTGGGTTTGGGTGGGAAAGAGATTTTGAATTTGAAGGTAGGTGGGGTTTATGGGGAAGAGTAGATAGATGTGTGATGAGCGGATAATTTATACGCTTTTTGGCATTGTTTTCATATAGTTTTTAGTAAGTTTAAGCTACTTTTAGGGATGTTTTCATTAGTTTTTATGATAAATTCACATTTCTGGACTTTACTATGAGTTTGTGTGTTTTTCTGTGATTTCAGGTAAATTCTGACTGAAATTGAGGGATTTGAGCAAAACTCTGAAGAAGGCTGACAAAAGGACTGCTGATGCTGTTGGAATCTGACCTCCCTGCACTCGAAATGGATTTTCTGGAGCTACAGAACTCCAATTGGCGCGCTCTCAACGGCGTTGGAAAGTAGACATTCAGAGCTTTCCAGCAATATATAATAGTCCATACTTTATTCGAAGAATGACGACGTAACTTGGCGTTGAACGCCAAGTTCATGCTGCTGTCTGGAGTTAAACGCCAGAAAAACGTCATGATCCGGAGTTGAACGCCCAAAACACGTCATAACTCAGAGTTCAACGCCAAGATATGCCTTAGCACGTGAATTCATCAAGCTCAGCCCCAGCACACACCAAGTGGGCCCCGGAAGTGGATTTATGCATCAATTACTTACTCATGTAAACCCTAGTAGCTAGTCTAGTATATATAGGACATTTATCTATTGTATTAGACATCCTGGATTGTATTTTGATCCTGTGATCACGTTAGAGAGGGCTGGCCATTCGGCCATGCCTGAACTCTTTGCTTATGTATTTTCAACGGTGGAGTTTCTGCACACCATAGATTAAGGGTGTGGAGCTCTGCTGTACCTCAAGTATTAATGAAATTCTATCTTCTTTTATTCAAATCTCTCTTATTCTTATTCCAAGATATTCATTCGTACCCAAGAACATGATTAATGTGATGAGTCAGATTACCCTCATTATCATTCTCACTTATGAATGCGCGTGATTGACAACCATGTCCGTTCTACATGCAACAGAGCTTGAATGCGTATCTCTTAGATTCCCCAACAGAATCTTCGTGGTATAAGTTAGATAGTTGGCGGCATTCATCTGGATCCGGAAAGTCCAACCTTGTCTGTGGTGTTCCGAGTAGGATCCTGGGAGTCCGGAAAGTCCAACCTTGTCTGTGGTGTTCCGAGTAGGATTCCGATCATGAGTGACCGTGACGTGCTTCAAACTTTAACCTGCTGGGCGTTGGTGACAGACGCAAAAGAGGGATTCTATTCCAGTAGGAGCGGGAACCAACCGGTGATTAGCCGTACTGTGACAGAGTGCGTTGCATAGTTTTCACTGCGAGGATGGGATGTAGCCATCAGCCATGGGTGATGCCTCCAGACTGGTTAGCTGTGCGAGTGACAGCCGCACAGGTTATTTCCCCGTGAGGAATGAAAGTAGCCACAGTTGATGGTGAACCCCTATACAAAGCTTGCCATCGAAAGGAGTAAGAAGGATTGAGTAGAAGCAGTAGGAGAGCAGGCGTGCTTGAGCCATGCAGCAGCTGTATATACTTAAAAGATACCTCTACCAATGAATCTGCATAAGTGTTCTATCCCTTTTATTATTCCTTTTTATTTATTTTGAATCTAATCAAGTATCATGTTTAATCTGCCTGACTGAGATTTGCAAGGTGACCATAGCTTGCTTCATACCAACAATCTCTGTGGATTCGACCCTTACTCACGTAAGGTTATTACTTGGACGACCCAGTACACTTGCTGGTTAGTTGAACGAGATTGTGAAGAAAATAAACAATGCCCTCAGAGTATACATCTTTTATAAATACATACAAGTGATCACAATTTCGTCCACCAAGTTTTTGGCGCCGTTGCCGGGGATTGTTCGAGTATGGACAACTGACGGTTCATCTTGTTGCTCAGATTAGGTAATTTTCTTTTCAAAAATTTTTTCTTTTATTTTTCGTTTTTACAAACTTTATTTTCGAAAAAAAAAAATTTAAATAAAAATACAAAAAAATCATAAAATCATAAAAATCAAAAATATTTTGTGTTTCTTGTTTGAGTCTTGTGTTAATTTTTAAGTTTGGTGTCAATTGCATGCTTTTAAAATTTTTCTTGCATTGTTTTCGAAAATTCATGCATTCATAGTGTTCTTCAAGATCTTCAAGTTGTTCTTGACAAGACTTCTTGTTTGATCTTGATGATTTCTTGTTTTGTGTCTTTTGTTGTTTTTCATGTGCATTTTTGCATTCATATTTTCCATGCATTAAAGATTTCTAAGTTTGGTGTCTTGCATGTTTTCTTTGCATCAAAAATTTTTCAAAATAATGTTCTTGATGTTCATCATGATCTTCAAAGTGTTCTTGGTGTTCATCTTGACATTCATAGCATTCTTGCATGCATTCATTGTTTTGATCTAAAAATTTCATGCATTGAATATTTTTGTTGTTTTTCTCTTTCATAATTAAAAATTCAAAAAATCAAAAAATATCTTTTCCTTATTTTCCTCCAAATTTTCGAAATTTTGGGTTGACTTGGTCAAAAATTTTTAAAATTAGTTGTTTCTTACAAGTCAAGTCAAAATTTCAATTTTAAAAATCTTATCTTTTCAAAATCTTTTTCAAAAATCATATCTTTTTCATTTTTTTTATAAATTTCGAAAATTTCAAAAATATTTTTCAAAATATTTTCAAAATCTTTTTCTTATCTTTTTATCAAATTTTCGAAAAATTAGCTAACAATTAATGTGATTGGTTCAAAAATTTGAAGTTTGTTACTTTCTTGTTAAGAAAGGTTCAATCTTTAAGTTCTAGAATCTTATCTTGTAGTTTCTTGTTAGTTAAGTCAATTTTAAAATTAAATCTTTTTCAAATATCTTTTTCAAATATATCTTTTTATCTTTTATCTTATCTTTTTCAAAATTTGATTTCAAAATATCTTATCTTTTTCTTATCTTCTTATCTTTTTCAAATTTTGATTTCAATTCTTTTTCAATCAACTAACTAACTCTTTGTTTGTTTCTTATCTTTTTTCAAAACCACCTAACTACTTTTCCCTCTTCTATTTTCGAAAATTCTCCCTCTCTTTTTCAAAAATTCTTTTTGTTTTAAATTTTTAATTTTAATTATATTTTATCTTTAATTTTCGAAAATTACTAACTTCTTTTTCAAAAATTATTTTCGAATTCTTCTCTCTCTTCTCTTATCTTCTTCTATTTAATTATTTAACTACTAACACTTCTCTTCACCTCTCTTCATCCGAATTCTTCTTCATCCTTCTTCATTCTTCTACCTCTTTCTTCTTCTACTAACCTAAGGGAATCTCTATACTGTGACATAGAGGATTCCTTTTTCTTTTCTTGTTTTCTTCTCTTTCTTATGAGCAGGAACAAGGAAAAGGGCACTCTTGTTGAAGCTGATCCGGAACCTGAAAGGACTCTGAAGAAAAAATTAAGAGAAGCTAAATTACAACAATCCAGAGGCAACCTTTTAGAAAATTTCGAACAAGAGGAAGAGATGGCCGAAAATAATAATAATAATGTAAGGAGAATGCTTGGTGATTTCACAAAGCCAACATCCAAGTTTGATGGAAGAAGCATCTCCATTCCTGCCATTGGAGCCAATGACTTTGAGCTTAAGCCTCAACTAGTTGCTTTGATGCAACAAAACTGCAAGTTTTATGGACTTCCATCTGAAGATCCCTATCAGTTCTTAACTGAATTCTTGCAAGTCTGTGATACTGTAAAGACGAATGGAGTTGATCCTGAAGTCTACAGACTCATGCTTTTCCCTTTTGCTGTAAGAGACAGAGCTAGAATATGGTTGGATTCACAACCTAAGGATAGCCTGGACTCCTGGGATAAGCTGGTCACTGCTTTCTTAGATAAGTTCTTCCCTCCTCAAAAGCTGAGCAAGCTGAGAGTGGATGTTCAAACCTTCAAACAAAAAGATGGTGAATCCCTCTATGAAGCTTGGGAAAGATACAAGCAGCTGACCAAGAGATGTCCATCTGACATGTTTTCAGAATGGACCTTATTAGATATATTCTATTATGGTCTATCTGAATTTTCGAAAATGTCATTGGACCACTCTGCAGGTGGATCTATTCACCTGAAGAAAACGCCTGAAGAGGCACAAGAACTCATTGACATGGTTGCTAACAACCAGTTCATGTACACCTCTGAGAGGAATTCCGTGAATAATGGAGTCCCTCAGAAGAAAGGAGTTCTTGAAATTGATGCTCTGAATGCCATACTGGCTCAGAACAAAGTGTTGACTCAACAGGTCAACATGATCTCTCAAAATCTGAATGGATTGCAACATGCATCCAACAGTACTAGAGAGGTAGCTTCTGAAGAAGCTTATGATCCTGAGAACCCTGCCATGGCAGAGGTTAATTATCTGGATGAACCATATGGAAATACCTATAACCCATCATGGAGAAATCATCCAAATTTCTCATGGAAGGATCAACAAAAACCTCAACAAGGTTTTAACAATGGTGGACGCAATAGGCTGAATAATAGTAAGCCATATCCATCATCTTCTCAGCAACAGACAGAGAACTCTGAACAAAATAATTCTAATTTAGCTAATATAGTCTCTGATCTGTCAAAGGCCAGCTGAGTAAGAAAGTTATTGAAACTCCTCCCAGTATTCTCCCAAGTAATACAGAAGAGAATCCAAAAGGAGAGTGCAAAGCCATTGACTTAGTCAACATGGCCGAAAGCACAAAGGAGGAGGAGGACGAAAATCCTAGTGAGAAAGAACTCCTGGGACGTCCTCCAAGCAAGAAGGAGCTTCCTAATAAGGATCCTGAGGAATCTGAGGCTCATACAGAGACCATAGAGATTCCATTAAATCTCCTTCTGCCATTCATGAGCTCTGACTATTATTCATCCTCTGAAGAGGATGAAGATGTGACTAGTGAGCAAGTTGCTCAATATCTAGGAGCTATCATGAAACTGAATGCCAAGCTATTTGGTAATGAGACTTGGGAAAGTGAACCTCCCTTGCTCATTAGTGATTTGGATACTTGGATTCAGGAAACTCTACCTCAAAAGAGACAAGATCCTAGCAAGTTCTTGATACCTTGCACCATTGGCACCATGAGCTTTGAAAAAGCTCTGTGTGATCTTGGGTCAGGGATAAACCTTATGCCACTCTCTGTAATGGAGAAGCTAGGGATTATTGAGGTGCAACCTGCTTTGTTCTCACTGCAATTGGCAGATAAATCCATGAGAGAAGCTCATGGGATAGTAGAGGACGTGCTAGTAAAAGTTGAAGACTTTTACATCCCTGCTGATTTCCTAATCCTAGATACTAGGAAGGAAGATGATGAATGCATCATCCTAGGAAGACCTTTCCTAGCCACAGCAGAAGCTGTGATAGATGTCAACAGAGGAGAGGTAGTCCTTCAATTAAATGGAGAATACCTTGTGTTTCAAGCACATGGCCATCCCTCTGTGACAAAAGAGAGTAAGCATGAAGAGCTTCTCTCAGTTCAAGGTCAAGAAGAGCCCACACAGTCAAACTCTAAGTTTGGTGTTGTGAAGCCACAACCAAACTCTAAGTTTGGTGTTCAAACCCCATATCCAAACTCTAAGTTTGGTGTTGGGACTAGACAACATTGACTTGATTGCTCTGTGGCTCCATGAGAGCCACTGTCAAGCTATTGACATTAAAGAAGCGCTTGTTGGGAGGCAACCCAATTTTATTTATCTAATTTTATTTTATTTTATTTCTTTGTTATTTTTGTGTTTAATTAGGTACATGATCATGAGGAGTCACGAAAAAAATCAAAAAAATTAAAAACAGAGTCAAAAACAGAAGAAAAAAAAATTTTTCACCCTGGAGGACGCACGGGCCGGCGTTCAGCGCCCAGAAGATGCATCTGGCGGGCGTTCAACGCCAGAACAGAGCATCTTCCTGGCGCTGAACGCCCAAAACAAGCAACATCCTGGCGTTTAACGCCAGGATGCGCACGCAGAGGACAATCTGGCGCTGAACGCCAGAAACAAGCTTGAAACTGGCGTTCAACGCCAGAATCAAGCATCACATGGGCGTTTAACGCCCAGATCAAGCATCACATGGGCGTTTAACGCCCAGAACATGCACCAATGGGCGTTTGAACGCCAGAATGGTGCATGAAGGCAATTTACACGCCTATAGGGTGAAGGAATGGTATTTCTTTTCACCTCAGGACCTGTGGACCCCACAGGATCCCCACCTCAGGACCTGTGGACCCCACAGGATCCCCACCTACCTTTTCTTTTAATCCTATTCACACTCTCCTAATCCAAATCTCATTCTCAATGTCACCCTTCCCAAAAACCTTCACCAATCACATCAACCTCCTCTTCCCCATAAACCCCACCTACCCCCATTACATTCAAATTCAATTTCCCACCCATTCCCACCCAAAATGGCCGAAACCTGACCCTCCCCCCTCCCTATAAATACCTCCCTTTTCTTCTTCATTTTCACACAACATAACCCCTTCTTCTCTACATAGCCGAACCCACTTCTCTCCCTCTCTCCCAAATTCTCTTCTTCTTCTTCTTCTACTCTTCTTTTCTTTTTGCTCGAGGACGAGCAAATTTTAAGTTTGGTGTGGTAAAAAGCCTAGCTTTTTATTTTTCATTCACCATCAATGGCACCCAAGACCGGAGTTTCCTCAAGAAAAGGAAAAGGGAAGGCAAAAGCTTCCACTTCCGAATCATGGGAAAAGGAGAGATTCATCTCCAAGAGCCACCAAGACCACTTCTATGATGTTGTGGCAAAGAAGAGGGTGATCCCTGAGGTCCCCTTCAAACTCAAAAAGAATGAGTATCCGGAAATCCGACATGAGATCCAAAGAAGAGGGTGGGAAGTCATAACCAACCCCATGCAACAAGTCGGATTATTGATGGTTCAAGAATTCTATGCTAATGCATGGATCACAAGGAACCATGATCAAAGTATGAACCCGAATCCAAAGAACTATCTCACAATGGTTCGGGGGAAATACTTAGATTTCAGTCCGGAAAATGTGAGGCTGGCGTTTCATTTACCCATGATGCAAGGTGATGAACGCCCTTACACAAGGAGGGTCAACTTCAATCAAAGGTTGGACCAAGTTCTAATGGACATTTGTGTGGAAGGCGCCCAATGGAGAGTAGACTCCAAAGGCAAACCAGTCCAACTAAGAAGACTGGACCTCAAGCCTGTAGCTAGAGGATGGCTGGAGTTCATCCAAAGATCCATCATCCCTACAAGCAACCGATCTGAAGTTACTGTGGATCGGGCAATCATGATTCATAGCATCATGATTGGAGAGGAAGTAGAGGTTCATGAAGTCATAGCCAATGAACTCTACAAAATAGCTGACAAGCCTTCATACATGGCACGGCTAGCCTTCCCCCACCTCATATGCCATCTATGTTATTCAGCTGGAGCTATCATAGATGGAGATGTCTCCATTGAAGAAGACAAGCCCATCACCAAGAAAAGGATGGAGCAAACAAGGGAAGTCCCTCACGGCCCCCAAGGAGAACATGAGGAAGTTCATCAACAAATGCCTCATGGAATGCACTTTCCTCCCAACAACTATTGGGAGCAACTCAGTACCTCCTTAGAAGACTTGAGCCAAAACGTGGAACAACTAAGGGTGGAACACCATGAACACGCCCTCACTCTCCAAGAAATAAGAGAAGATCAAAGAGCTATGAGAGAGGAGCAACAAAGGCAAGGAAGGGACATAGAAGAGTTGAAGAACATCATTGGTCCTTCAAGAAGAAGACGCCACTAGAGGTGGATTCATTCCTTGTTCTTTATTTTCTTTCTGTTTTCTGTTTTTAAGTGTTATGTTTACCTATGTTTTTGTGTTTCTACTTCATGATCATTAGTGTGTAACCATGCCTTAAAGCTATGAATAAAATCCATTAGTCTTTCACCTCTCTTAAAAGAAAAATGTTTTAATTCAAAAGAACAAGAAGTACATAATTTTCGAAATTATTAGTGAATTTAATTTAATTATATTGATGTGGTGGCAATAATTTTTGCTTTCTGAATGAATGAATGAACAGTGCATATTTTTGATCTTGTTGTTTATGAGTGTTAAAATTGTTGGCTCTTGAAAGAATGATGAACAAAGAGAAATGTTATTGATGAACTGAAAAATTCATGAATTGATTCTTGAAGCAAGAAAAAGCAGTGAAAAAGCTTGAAAAAAAAAATGGCGAAAAAAAAATATAAAATAGAAAGAAAAAGCAAGCAGAAAAAGCCAATAGCCCTTAAAACCAAAAGGCAAGGGTAGCAAGGATCCAAGGCTTTGAGCATCAATGGATAGGAGGGCCCAAGGAAATAAAATCCAGGCCTAAGCGGCTAAATCAAGCTGTCCCTAACCATGTGCTTGTGTCATGAAGGTCCAAGTGAAAAGCTTGAGACTGAGTGGTTAAAGTCGTGATCCAAAGCAAAAGAGTGTGCTTAAGAGCTCTGGACACCACTAACTGGGGACTTTAGCAAAGCTGAGTCACAATCTGAAAAGGTTCACCCAGTTATGTGTCTGTGGCATTTGTGTATCCGGTGGTAATACTGGAAGACAAAGTGCTTAGGGCCACGGCCAAGACTCATAAGTAGCTGTGTTCAAGAATCAACATGCCTAACTAGGAAAGTCAATAACACTATCTGAAATTCTAAGTTCCTAGAGAAGCCAATCACTCTAAACTTCAAAGGAAAAAGTGAGATGCCAAAACTGTTCAGAAGCAAAAAGCTACAAGTCCCGCTCATCTAATTAAATTAATATTCATTGATATTTTGGACTTTATAGTATATTCTCTTCTTTTATCCTATTTGATTTTCAGTTGCTTGGGGACAAGCAACAATTTAAGTTTGGTGTTGTGATGAGCGGATAATTTATACGCTTTTTGGCATTGTTTTCATATAGTTTTTAGTAAGTTTAAGCTACTTTTAGGGATGTTTTCATTAGTTTTTATGATAAATTCACATTTCTGGACTTTACTATGAGTTTGTGTGTTTTTCTGTGATTTCAGGTAAATTCTGACTGAAATTGAGGGATTTGAGCAAAACTCTGAAGAAGGCTGACAAAAGGACTGCTGATGCTGTTGGAATCTGACCTCCCTGCACTCGAAATGGATTTTCTGGAGCTACAGAACTCCAATTGGCGCGCTCTCAACGGCGTTGGAAAGTAGACATTCAGAGCTTTCCAGCAATATATAATAGTCCATACTTTATTCGAAGAATGACGACGTAACTTGGCGTTGAACGCCAAGTTCATGCTGCTGTCTGGAGTTAAACGCCAGAAAAACGTCATGATCCGGAGTTGAACGCCCAAAACACGTCATAACTCAGAGTTCAACGCCAAGATATGCCTTAGCACGTGAATTCATCAAGCTCAGCCCCAGCACACACCAAGTGGGCCCCGGAAGTGGATTTATGCATCAATTACTTACTCATGTAAACCCTAGTAGCTAGTCTAGTATATATAGGACATTTATCTATTGTATTAGACATCCTGGATTGTATTTTGATCCTGTGATCACGTTAGAGAGGGCTGGCCATTCGGCCATGCCTGAACTCTTTGCTTATGTATTTTCAACGGTGGAGTTTCTGCACACCATAGATTAAGGGTGTGGAGCTCTGCTGTACCTCAAGTATTAATGAAATTCTATCTTCTTTTATTCAAATCTCTCTTATTCTTATTCCAAGATATTCATTCGTACCCAAGAACATGATGAATGTGATGAGTCAGATTACCCTCATTATCATTCTCACTTATGAATGCGCGTGATTGACAACCATGTCCGTTCTACATGCAACAGAGCTTGAATGCGTATCTCTTAGATTCCCCAACAGAATCTTCGTGGTATAAGTTAGATAGTTGGCGGCATTCATCTGGATCCGGAAAGTCCAACCTTGTCTGTGGTGTTCCGAGTAGGATCCTGGGAGTCCAGAAAGTCCAACCTTGTCTGTGGTGTTCCGAGTAGGATTCCGATCATGAGTGACCGTGACGTGCTTCAAACTTTAACCTGCTGGGCGTTGGTGACAGACGCAAAAGAGGGATTTTATTCCAGTAGGAGCGGGAACCAACCGGTGATTAGCCGTACTGTGACAGAGTGCGTTGCATAGTTTTCACTGCGAGGATGGGATGTAGCCATCAGCCATGGGTGATGCCTCCAGACTGGTTAGATGTGCGAGTGACAGCCGCACAGGTTATTTCCCCGTGAGGAATGAAAGTAGCCACAGTTGATGGTGAACCCCTATACAAAGCTTGCCATGGAAAGGAGTAAGAAGGATTGAGTAGAAGCAGTAGGAGAGCAGGCGTGCTTGAGCCATGCAGCAGCTGTATATACTTAAAAGATACCTCTACCAATGAATCTGCATAAGTGTTCTATCCCTTTTATTATTCCTTTTTATTTATTTTGAATCTAATCAAGTATCATGTTTAATCTGCCTGACTGAGATTTGCAAGGTGACCATAGCTTGCTTCATACCAACAATCTCTGTGGATTCGACCCTTACTCACGTAAGGTTATTACTTGGACGACCCAGTACACTTGCTGGTTAGTTGAACGAGATTGTGAAGAAAATAAACAATGCCCTCAGAGTATACATCTTTTATAAATACATACAAGTGATCACAATTTCGTCCACCAATGTGAGTGGTGAAGAGGTGATGGGGAAGAGAGATTGAGGTGATTGTTGAAGAGTGTATGGGGAAGAGTGTTATTGGATTGGGTGAAGAAGAGAGAAGGTGAGTTGAGGTATGTGGGGATCCTGTGGGGGCAATAGATCCTGAGGTGATCTTGTGGGATCCACAAATCATGAGGTGTCAAGGATTTACCATCTCTGCACCAATTAGGCGTGTAAAACACCCTCTGCATGCAATCCTGGCGTTTAACGCCAGACTTAAACTTGTTTCTGGCGTTTAACGCCAGCCTGATGCTTGTTTCTGGCGTTAAATGCCAGCTTTCCTCAGGGTGCAATCCTGCCGTTTAAATGCCAGACTGCTGCTTGTTTCTGGCATTCAACGCCAGATTCATGCTCTGTTCTGGCGTTGAATGCCAACCAGATGCTCCTTACTGGCGTTTAAATGCCAGTAGGCTTTTCCTTCAGGGTGTGCTGTTTCTTCTGCTATTTTTTATTCTGTTTTTAATTTTAGCGATTGTTTTGTGACTCCACATGATCATGAACCTAATAAAACATAAAAGAACAAAAAATATAGATAAATAAAAATTGGGTTGCCTCCCAATAAGTGCTTCTTTAATGTTAATAGCTTGACAGTGAGCTCTCATGGAGCTTCACAGATGTACAGAGCATTGTTGGGACCTCCCAACACCAAACTTAGAGTTTGAATGTGGGGGTTCAACACCAAGCTTAAAGTTTGGTTGTGGCCTCCCAACACCAAACTTAGAGTTTGATTGTGGGGGCTTTGTTTGACTCTATATTTAGAGAAGCTTTTCATGCTTCCTTTCCATGGTTGCAGAGGAAGATCCTTGAACTTTAAACACAAGGTAGTCTCCATTCAATTGAAGGACTAATTCTCCTCTGTCAACATCAATCACAGCTCCTGCTGTGGCTAGGAAGGGTCTTCCAAGAATAATGGATTCATTCTCATCCTTCCTAGTGTCTAAGATTATGAAATCAGTAGGGATGTAAAGGCCTTTAACCTTCACTAACACGTCCTCTACCAATCCATAAGCTTGTCTTATTGACTTGTTTGCCATCTCTAATGAGAATGTGGTGGCCTGTATCGCAAAGATTTTCAGCTTCTTCATTACAGAGAGTGGCATAAGATTTATACCCGATCCCAGGTCACACAAAGCCTTCTCAAAGGTCATGGTGCCTATGGTACAAGGTATTAAGAATTTACCAGGATCTTCTTTCTTTTGAGGTAGAGTTTGTTGAACCCATGTATCTAGTTCACTAATAAGCAAGGGAGGTTCACCTTCCCAAGTCTCATTACCAAACAACTTGGCATTCAGCTTCATGATGGCTCCTAGATATTGAGCAACTTGCTCTCCAGTTACATCTTCATCCTCTTCAGAGGAAGAATAGTTCTCAGAGCTCATGAATGGTAGAAAGGAGGTTTAATGGAATCTCTATGGTCTCTATATGAGCCTCAGATTCCTTTAGGTCCTCAATAGGGAACTCTTTTCTTGTCTGGGAGACGTCCCATGAGGTCTTCCTCATTGGGATTCACGTCCTCCCCTTCCTCTTTGGATTCGGCCATTGTGATTATATCAATGGTCTTGCACTCTCTTTTTGGATTCTCTTCTGTATTGCTTGGGAGAGTACTAGGAGGAGTTTCAGTGATTTTCTTACTCAGCTGGCCCACTTGTGCCTCCAAATTTCTATGCAATATAATACGAACTCTCATTAAGTTGGCAAGCTTCTTCTTTTCCCAAAAGCGAGCTGGACCACGTATAATTGCAAAGCGTGCTTGCAACACTCCGATTACTCGCTCCACATCTTTTCTTTGCCCTTCTTGGCATTGTGCATATAACTTGCGTTTCTCCCCTTGTGGCTTTGAGATTGATTTGACAAATATGGCCCATTCAGGATAAATACCATCTGCTAAATAGTATTCCATAGTATAATTATTACCATTAATATACTAATATAAATAATATTCAATATTAATTATGACATAAATGATTAATATAAATCATTAATTAAATAAAAATTTAATTATTTAATCTAATTAATTATTATAATTATTAATAAATTAATTACTATTTAATTATTATTTAAATAATTAATATAAATTATTAATTAAATAAAAATATAATTATTTAATATAATTAATTATTATAATTGTTACTAAATTAATTATTATTTAAAATAACCAATCCAACAAAAAAATTATTTTGTAAAATGTAAAAATTAAATTTATTTTTGATGTAAATAAATTTAATTAATTATAATTTAATATAATAATATAAATAATATTTAATAATAATTATGATATAAATAATTAATATAAATCATTAATTAAATAAAAATTTAATTATTTAATCTAATTAATTATTATTTAAATAATTAATATAAATTATTAATTAAATAAAAATATAATTATTTAATATAATTAATTATATAATTATTATTGAATTCATTATTATTTAATTATTTAATATAACTATTTAATTAATTAACATTTTATATAATTATTTATTTTTTAACTAATTTGCCAAATGGCAAGTGTTGATTGGATAACAGGAGTCCCTATTCTTCTCGAAATTAGAATAGGAACTCATTTTCTTCTCACTCCAACACGTAAATTCTTCTTTCTCTCTGATACAACAGTATCTGAGCTCCAATTTTTTTCCCGTTGAAGATGCTCTAATGGTTAATTAAGGAATTAGGAGCAAAATGTAGTAATGAACTATAATATAATAACAGGTTCATAAGATTGTTGATCTTTCATCATGGCCTGATCGGGAGGCAATGTGGTATCTTAAAGTGATAGAGGCATATAAACTCTTCTATCAGCCTCTTATTGAAGATTCATCTAATCCCAAACACATTATGAATCTTGAGCAATGTATATCACTGTAGTCAAAGACTACTATAGTTGTGGAATGTAGTTCACTGATTGTGGGAAAAGCAATTAAGAATGAAGATACAAGAATTTTAAACGATAAAATCTGTTCCTTTCTTTCTTGAATTGCGATTCATTTTTTCTATGTTTTTCAACTGTATTTTTAATTTAATTGAATTCAGATATTCCAACTGCTATACTTATCTCTAAAATTCTAAAATCCTTAGGTTTTAGAGAACGAGTTCAAGAAAGAGTATCCCACTACCAAACCACATGAGAATGCCCCACTTATTTCCACAACTTTCTTTTCCCTTCAGGTTTTATTTAATTTTTATCTATATTTGCATGTTTTGTGTGAACACGTGTGTAATTTGTAAGTTCTCCCACCAGATCATGATGATGATTGCTCTTTAACAAGGTTTTAAATTGAAGGTTTAGAGGTTCGTCCATTGATTGACTAGAACAAAGGGAAAGCGGTTGAATTTTTACTTGACTCTCTTGGTATTGATTGATAACAACCTCTGTTTTAATTTATGTGTGTTGTAAGATAATTGTACATTATTATTAGAGGGTTAAATTATATTGCTTTGTTTGCAGATTTAAATGATAATGATGATATGCTTCCTATCTACATTGGAGATGATAAAATCGAAAGGTATTACATTTTCTTTTTTTACATTATAGCGATGGAGGTAAAATAGTTTGATCCATCATTTATGACAAGTGTTTAATTTCTCACTTTTTTGTTTAAAATTTAGTTTTTCTTAATATAGTTCTCTTCAACTTGGCCTGAATTTCTTGTATGCAACCTGTTACGGTCTGGTCTAGACCATTTGCGGGTCAACCCGACCCACTGAGGACCGGACTCGAACGGTCGGACACGCAATACTTGCCACGCAACCTGGACACGCATCCTTGATAGCTCTCCACTACAGCTGTGAGGAAGCTTTGAGGAAGGTGGGACCGTCCTTGCAGGGCCCACCTCTGACACGGTATAAATGGGGAAGGACCTGTCCTTCCCCAAAGGTACGTCACATACCACCTACCCACCTTTTGCCTGCACACTAATTGACTAGGGCGTCGGAGTGTCTTTGCAGGTGACACCCCTCCCCTTTTCTCTCCACGTCAAGACCTCGTCTTCACGGCTGATCACCTCCCGCACAGTCACACCGATCAAGGCGTTTCCACCATCTCAAATCCCCCTCTCGAACCGTCCGGTAACCGACTAACCGTACATTGGCGCCGTCTGTGGGGACCGCCTAGATGGACATCGCAACTGGTGCGACAGAGCTCGACGGCAGGGCTAATCCCAGGGGGTTGCCTCCGTGGCTTCATCCAGAGGAAGAGCAAGATCCCCCATCCCCCACGACGGGCCGGGACGACCATACGAGCTGCCGAAGGGCGCCCCTTCTAGGGAACCGGCAGCGACAGCGCCCGAATAATGCAAGAGCTGCGCCACAGGGTGTAGAATCTGGAGCGTCACCTGGCGGAACAGGAACGTACCCAGAACACCTCTGACCCAAACTATTCCCCTTCTCCCGAGAGTCGGGAAAGGACCTCCCAAAGAAGCCACTCCCGGCGTGCGTCCACCCCGGTATATGAGACTAGAAGAAGTCAGGAGGAGAGCAAGCGCCCGAGGAGACGACGTGACCCCCTCATATACTCCCGAAATAGAAGAACACGAGCTAACGAAGAAGAACGCGAAAGGGACGAAGGTAGGTCCGAGAGAAGCGACAACCTGTAATAATGGGTGCAACCCCGTTCCACCATTCCGTCCTCGAGGTCCGGCTGCCAAAGCATTTTGACAAGCCGACGGACATGAGGGACGATGGGACACAAGACCCCCTGGAACATCTGACGGCCTTCGAGGCCAGGATGAACTTAGAAGGAGTAGGAGAGGAGGTCCGATGTCGCGCCTTCCCGTTCACCCTGGCAGGACCCGCGATTTGGTGGTTTAACGGCCCCCACAGGGGTCCATCTATAGGTTTTCAGACATCAGCCATGCCTTCTTAGCTCAATTCACAACCCGGATAGCAAAGGCAAAGCACCCGATCAACCTATTCGGGGTAACCCAGAGGCCCCGGGGAGACGACCAGGAAATACCTGGACCGGTTCAACGACGAGTGCTTAGAGATCGACGGCTTAACCGACTCGGTGGCCAGCCTTTGTCTGACGAACGGTCTCCTTAACGAGGACTTCAGAAAACACCTCACCACAAGGCCGGTCTGGACTATGCACGAGATCCAAACCGTAGCCAAAGAGTACATAAACGATGAGGAAGTTAGCCGAGTTGCGGCTGCCAACAAACGGCAGCCCTCCTACAATCAACCCAGGCAACACGGTAACAGAGAAAGGCAGAAGGAGCAAGTCAGAGACAGAGGCCCGAGCAAGGCATCCAGATCATTCCCCCGGGTAGGAAAATTCACCAACTACACCCCACTCACCCTCCCTATCATGGAAGTTTATCAGCAAATAGCCGAGAAAGAAATATTGTCGAAGCCCTGACCACTCAAGGACCGCACCGGGGGAAACAAGAGCCTCTACTGCGACTACCACAAGGGCTATGGACACCAAACATAGGACTGCTTTGACCTGAAGGATGCACTAGAACAGGCGATAAGGGACGGAAAGCTGACTGAATTTTCAAACCTTATAAGAGAGCCGAGGAGGCGACATCGTGACCATGACGACGAGAGCAAGGCCCGATCGGTGAAACGGCGACAAGAGCCAGAGAACAATGATCATGGCCTCACCATAAGAAACGTGGTGACCGCCAAAAACACAGTGCCAAAGTCGAGATCAGCGCACAAGAAAGACTCCAGAGTCCTGGCAGTCTCCTCCTCGTCGACACGAAGTTCCAAGAGGTCTCCAACCATCTCTTTCGGCCCAGAAGATTAGTGGTTCGACGAAGCCCCCGAAAGCCCACCCATGGTCATCACGGCCAGGGTGGGAACCGGTCTCGTCAAATGAATCCTTGTAGACACGGGGGCAGACTCGAACATTATATTCCGCAACGTGTTTGATGCGCTGGGATTACGGGACGCTGACCTAACGACCCACCAGCACGGTGTCATAGGGTTAGGCGACCACTTCATCAAGCCAGACGGGGTAATATCTCTGCCGATCTCCGTGGGACAGGGACAAGGACGGAGGTCAATAATGGCCGAGTTCATGGTTCTACGGGACTCCACTGCCTACAACATCATCCTGGGGAGGAAAATGATTAACGATGTAGAGGCGGTAATCAACACGAGGCTGCTGGTTATGAAGTTTGTTGCTGATGACGGATCTGTAGGATCCATAAGAGGAGATCTAGAAACGGCAGTCGCTTGCGACAACGCCAGCCTCTCCTTGAGGAAGAAGTCTAAAGAAGCGTCCGGGGTGTTTCTTGCCGACCTAGATGCCAGAGTCGACGATAAGTCGAGACTAGAACCAGAGGGGGACCTAGAGAAGTTCAGGGTCAGCGACACAGAGGAAAAGTTCACGTTTGTTAATAGAAACCTCCCACATGAGTTGAAAAGGCCTCTAGTAGAGATGATCATGGCCAATGGAGATTTATTCGCTTGGACACCAGCCGATATGTCGGGCATAGACCCCCAAGTCATGTCACATCACCTGGCCGTCAAGCCGGACATTCGCCCAGTGGCCCAAAGGAGAAGGAAGATGTCCCAAGAGAGAGCAGAGGAGGTGGTCAGGCAGATGGCCAGCCTCCTAGAAGCAGGCTTTATACGAGAACTAGACTACTCGACCTGGCTGTCAAATGTAGTTCTAGTAAAAAAGCACAGTGGCAAATGGAGAATGTGCGTGGACTATTCTGACCTCAACAAGGCATGCCCCAAGGACTGTTTCCCCCTTCCCAACATAGATGCCCTCGTCGACGCGGCGGCGGGGTACTGGTATCTGAGCTTCATGGACGCCTATTCCGGCTACAATCAAATACCGATGCACCGACCCGATGAGGACAAGACATCATTCATAACACCCGGAGGAACCTATTGCTACAAGATGATGCCATTCGACCTGAAAAATGTAGGGGCAACATATCAAAGGCTGATGAACAAAATATTTGGCAGCCTCATAGGCAAGACAGTGGAAGTCTATGTGGACGACATCCTCGCAAAGACTACGCAGCCTGATGACCTCCTAAGCGACCTGGGAAGCGTATTTGCATCTCTCCGACAACATGGCATGAGGCTCAACCCCCTCAAATGCGCTTTCGCCATGGAAGCTAGAAAGTTCCTAGGATTCATGACAACCCAGAGGGGAGTGGAAGCCAATCCCGAGAAATGCCAAGCAATACTCCAAATGAAGAGCCCGGGCTGTGTCAAGGATGTTCAGAGACTGGCAGGTCGCCTCACCTCGTTATCCCGATTCCTCGGAGCCTCGGCAGCAAAGGCCCTGCCTTTCTTCAGTCTGATGAAAAAAGGAATAGCATTTGAGTGGACTTCTGCATGCGAGGAAGCATTCAGACACTTCAAAAAATCCTAGTGACACCCCCTGTGCTCGGAAAGCCCAAGGCCGAAGAGCCGCTATCCCTATACCTAGCCATAATGGGGGAAGCCCTGGCAACGGTTTTGATACGAGAGGAAGGAAAGGCTCAACAACCAGTCTACTTTGTGAGTAGAGCCCTACAAAGGGCAGAACTGAGATACAGCAAACTGGAGAAGCTAGCTCTGGCGCTCCTGACCTCTTCTCGAAGATTAAAACAATACTTCCAAGGCCACCAGATTGTTGTTAGAACGGACCAAGGAATCCGACAAGTGTTCCAAAAACCCGATTTAGCAGGAAGGATGATGACTTGGTCCATTGAGCTCTCCCAATATGACATACGATACGAACCTCGGCATGCGATTAAGGCGCAAGCAATGGCAAACTTCCTGGTAGAAGTGACGGGGGATCCAACTGAAGAGACGGGCACACGGTGGAGGCTCCATGTTGACGGGGCCTCCAACCAAACGTCCGGGGGTGCCGGGATCATCCTCGAGAGCCCAGCTGGAGTCGTATACGAGTAGTCGATCAAGTTCAAGTTCCCCGTTTCGAACAACCAAGCAAAATACGAAGCCCTCCTGGGAGGCTTAGCCCTGGCAAAGGAAGTCGGAGCGACAAGGCTGGAGATATGCAGTGATTCACAGGTCGTCACCTCGCAAGTAAACGGAAGCTACCAAGCCAGAGACTCGCTATTACAAAAGTATTTAGAAAAAGTCAAGGAATTGAGCAAGGCATTCAAGGAGTCACGATCCAACACGTTCCAAGGGAAAGGAACACACGGGCAGACCTCCTATCCAAGTTGGTCAGCACAAAACCGGGAGAAGGCAACCGGTCTCTCATTCAAGGCATGATGAAGGAACCAGCAGTTACCCTACACCTGTCAAGACTAAGCCCCTCCTGGTTAGACCCCATCACTAACTTCCTAGAAAGTGGAAAACTCCCCGATGACGAAAAGGATGCTAAAACCCTGAGAAGGGAGGCAGCCAAGTACGTAATCATCTAGGGTCAGCTGTTTAGAAAGGGGCTCAGCCAGCCCCTATTGAAATACCTACATCCCGACCAGACGGATTACGTACTCAAGGAAGTCCATGAAGGATATTGCGGCCACCACATATGGGTCAAAGCCCTAGCAAGAAAGCTAATACGAGCTGGATACTATTGGCCATCAATGATGACGGATTCTAAAGAATTTGTCAAAAAATGCGTCAAGTGTCAAGAGAACGCCAACTTCCACAAAGCACCAGCTTCCGAACTGAGCCTTTTAACGTCCTCCCGACCCTTCTCACAATGGGGAGTTGACCTCTTGGGACCCTTCCCGGTTGGTCAAGGACAAGTTAAGTACCTCATCATCGCCATCGACTACTACACTAAGTGGATAGAGGCCGAGCCACTGGCTAGCATATCCTCATCCAATTGTAGAAAGTTCATATGGAGACAGGTGATAACCCGGTTTGGCATTCCGGATGTCGTCATCTCAGACAATGGGACCCAGTTCACCGACAAGAAGTTCACAGAGTTCCTCACCGGCCTGGGCATAAGGCAAAAATTCTCCTCGGTAGAACATCCCCAGACAAATGGCCAGGTCGAGTCCGCAAACAAGATCATCTTACTAGGACTCAAGAAGCGGCTGGATAATAAAAAAAGGTGCTTGGGCCGACGAACTCGCCTCGGTCCTCTGGTCCTACCGAACAACCGAGCAGTCATCCACGGGGGAAACCCCCTTCCAACTAACATACAAGCTAGACGCGGTAATACCTGTGAAAATCGGTGAACCAAGCCCACGACTACTCTTAAAGGGAGTAGAGGAAGCTGTGGAAAAGGACTTAGTGGATGAGGCCAGAGAGATGGCCCACTTGTCAGAAATGGCATTAAAGCAAAGAATGGCCCTGCGTTACAATACCAAAGTGCTCAAAAGAGAATTTGAACAAGGCGACCTCGTCCTGAGACGCAACGACATCGGTCTACCGACCCCAGGAGAAGGAAAACTTGCGGCAAATTGGGAGGGCCTCTACAGAGTTAGAGAGGTGATTGGCAAAGGGGCCTACAAGTTAGAAAAGCTCAACGGCAAGGAAATCCCGAGAACATGGAATGCGGGCAACCTGAGAAGATTCTACTCCTAGCCCATACATGGCGACCAAACAAGCTAAGTGGTTCATTTTGTAATAGCACCTTTACTATGAAAATAGACTTTGTTTAATTACCGATTGAATAGTCCTTGTCAAAACTTTATGTTGCGTTTTATCTACCTTTCTTAACCCACTCCTCGTGTAAGCGAATTCCTCACAAGGAGCACCAGATAAACAATACGCGGCCCCGGGACTGATCACCCCGGGAGCCCCTCAAGTTAAGGCCATAATAAACGGCCGCAACAAAGAGAGAACTCGACTCCGACGAAATACCAGCGTAACGGTAAAACGAACAAATGAGCAAACGGACAAACGAAATCAACATAATAAGCAGAAACGAAAGCAACATAAGCAGAAAATGGTATCCATAAACCGACCAAACGGTTAACAAAGTCAAGTACGACAAAAGGTTTCAAAGTTTCAAAAAAGGTTCTACAACAAACCCATAAAAATATAAGGTACAGGAAATCACTTCCTCGGCATATCGATGATCTTGCCATCCTTGATGGTCTTGAAAATGCCGATTGCCGACGTGTCGAAATCGGGAGCAATAATCTTCACCTGAGCCTTGAGAGCATCTTCGGTCATGAAGATCGCATTTTTTCCTTGCTCTCTCACCTCCTTGTGCTTCTTCTTGAACTCCTCCGCCTCTTCCCGAGCAGACTTAGCAGCCACAATGGCCGTATCTCGCTCCTTCTCTAAGGCAACCACTCGACTTTGCGCGGCGTTCAACTGGCTTTCTAGGGTCATCTCCCGCTCGGTCAAGCGAGACACAGAAGCATTAGTAGTCTTCAACTTTTCCTCAGCAGAAGTGGCCTTCTCTTCGGTAGTTTTAAGCTCCTTCTTCGCCTTGGACAGCTGCCCTTAGAGTGTTTCCACTTGAGTCTTGAATTTATTATTGGCCGTGGCGGCAGACTCAAGCTTCCGGCGCAGCGACGCCATGCCCGACAACTCAAACTCAGCCTTTCGGGCTATGGCCGAACCGCGAAGGAGAGTGCGATACATCCACCACGCTTGCCCCGAGAGGTCGGTACCATGGAAATGCTCCTCTGTGCCGGGAAGCAGTTGGGAGTCTATAAACGCACCAGCATCAAAGTTCCTCTCCATAACGGTGAGGACCCCTTCCGGGCTAGAATGCGACCTTTGCCTCTTTGGCGTTGGGATAACCCTCAACTCCTCATCCTCGGCCTGTTGAACAGAAGATGAGTGCCCGGTGCTAGCCATGTCCTCGGGAACAGGGGAATCATGCATCACACCGGCATCCTTATCCGACATGACGACGTCAGGAGGTGTGGGTATTACTTGATCCCCCTCGTTCCCGGGAGGCACCACTGGCTGCTCCCCGGCCTTTTCCCCAGCATCTTCTTCCAAGAAAGTCTTGAACAAGTTCTTGCGATCGGTCACTTCGGCAGACATCCCCACTACAAGCAAGAAACGAACAAGTTAGTAATTAATATAGCAAGGCAAAACAAACAATCATGCAAATGACAACACGACGAAGACGACTCACGAATATAATCTCGGGCGACATCCCAACTACCCATAAGGAGGTGGAGATTCACTTGATTTCTCCCAAAAACAGCTCACAGTACATCGGCTACCTTTTGGTCCACGGCCGACATCCCTTTGTAAGTGACTTTGATAAAAGGGTTGGACCCCACCCCGAAGCTCTAGTACGTCGGGATGAGGCGCTCCCCCTCCAACGACAACCAAAAGGGGTGACGACCCTTAACCGGACGAACTTTAAAATACTTGTCCTTGAACCCATGATAGGAGTCCTCGAACAAGCCAAATATCCTCCGTCCCTGGGCAGATCGGAAAGACATAAACCCCTTCCTCGCTTTCCCCTCCTTGGAAGGGTTCGTAAGATTAAATAAATAAAGAAAGACATCAACAGACACCGGCAGCTCCAAGTACTCGCACACCATCTCGAAGCAGCGGATTGAAGCCCAACTGTTCGGATGCAGCTGAGATGGCGCCACCGAGATCCGATTAAGAAGACCCATCTGAAAGGAAGAGAAAGGGATGCGAACCCCTACTTGGGTGAACATAGCCTTATAAAACCAGATCCAGTCGGCAATCCGGGGGGCATTGAAGTTGAGTTCATACAACCGCTCATGAGGAGAAGGAACATAGACATCATAATTGGCCTCTTCATCGGTACCCCCACACAGGTACTCGGCCTGACGAAATTTCGTGAGCTCCTCCTCACCCATCTGGTTGGGGGAGTCCCTGAGATTGAAAACCACCCAAGCGTACGGGTCATAATCCGCATCGGAGGTGGAAGCCCGGGCGACGACACGAGGCATACCTACAGTAGGGGCACCGCTCGGTTAGTCCGTGAGGTCGGAAGCCCGGAAAAATCCAAAAAACCACACTTCACCTAACCTACAACTCAAACTAAGCGTACCTAAAGGTAAAACCAAATAAGGGTTATTCCAGAATGGTAACCCCCCTAACACACCCTACTTGATAGAAAAAAGGTGTCTATTCTACAAAAATCAAATAACAAGCAGCAAGCACATACAATGAACATGCATGAAACCATTGAGGCAGAAGAGGGAAGAGAACGATGATTACCTGGATTAATGGAAAAAACTTGAAAAAGAGTGGGACGCACAGGAATGTTGAAATGAGCTTCTGGATAATGGAGAATGCAGAAAAAGGAGAAGCAAAAGTGATTAGGAGAAGCAAGAATGGAAAAAGAAAACTAATGCGAAACTGTTTAAAACTGCCGTAGAGAGAGCGCGAAAGGCCTGGGGGCAAAATGGTCTTTGCATACAGGGTTTTTCAATCCATTATGAGCATTCAATGCTCCGTGCGAGGAACGAGGCGACGAATGATCGTCCCAACAACGAACGGGTACGCACACGAGAGGCGCGTCCCCTCCACGGACAACCGACCTGACGACCGCGAACGAAGAGATAACACGCCACCAACAGCCCGTGCGGCTAATTGCCGGCGCGTTGAGGGCACTGTTATGGCCTGGCCCAAGCCATTTGCTGGTCAACCCGACCCACTGAGGACCCGACCCGAACGGTCGGACACGCAATACTCGCCACGCAACCCGGACACGCGTCCTTGACAGCTCTCCACTACAGCTGTGAGGAAGTTTCGAGGAAGGTGGGCCCGTCCTTGCAGGGCCACCTCTGACACGGTATAAATGGGGAAGGACATGTCCTTCCCCCAAGGTACGTCACATACCACCTACCCACCTTTTGCCTGCACACTAACTGATTAGGGCGTCGGAGTGTCTTTGCAGGTGACACCCCCTCCCCTTTTCTCTCCACATCGAGACCTCGTCTTCCCGGCTGATCACCTCTCGCACAGTCACACCGATCAAGGCGTTTCTACCATCTCAAATCCCCCTCCCGAACCGTCCGGTAACCAACTAACCGTATAGTTTATTACAACTCTCAAATCCTTTTTATCCTAAATCCCTTTTTTCTGTTAGGTTTAATTATTTTGTTAGTCTTTATAATTTTACCAAATTTTTAATTAGGTTCATATACTTTTTTTTTCAATTAGGTCCCTATACTGCTTTAATTTTATAATTAAGTCTTTCCTAGTGTAAAAAATATTAGAGTTAATTGAATATTTATTCGTGGTTATGGAATTTCAGTGTCTTTGGTGAAGAAAGAAAGTAATGCCTCATACTCTCTAAGGTAGCATTTGTTTTCGGGGGCAGGACATGGAGACATGAACAATACTTGTTTAAAAAGTGTTTGGAAGCAGAGACATGGACAGTGGACATATTGTCTTTGAGACAGTTTTTTATACTTTTGTGTCCACTCTTTCACGAAGGACAATGATGGACACGGGATTTGGAAGAGTAGACATGGACAATTTTATAAATTTTGTTTTCCTTTTTTTTTCACTATTACCCCTTCTTATTTTTCCTATTGCGTTGTTCAGAGATACTTTTTTCTTCCTGTTCTTTCTCTATCTCTTTCTTTTCTAGGTGCTCTCTCCTTTCTGTAGAATTTTTTATTGGGGGTAGATAATTCCTTTTTTTTATCGTTTTACTTCAATACCATTTTAACCTTATATTATATTATTTGATTTGTAGTAAAAATGATAACAAAAATAATTAATCTTAAAACTTTTGAAAGATAAATATTATCAAAAATAAAATTGATCTTTTAAAATGCTAAAAAATAATTTATAAATTGTAATTGATTTTATATAATTTAAAGAAAAATCAATTTTTTTTATAAAGAAAAATCAGTTTTTAGATAAAAAAAATTAGTTTTTTTTTAAATAAAAATAGATTTTTATATGCAAAAACTAATTGTTTTTTCATGTAAAAATGAATTTTTTTTAAATTAATTTTTTATTTAAAATTATTTTGACTTATTAACTTAAACAAAATTTTTTATTAATCGAACTCAAATTTATTTTTTTGTTAATCTTAACCATATGTATTCCTACATATTAATAATAAATTTTAGAATAAAATAATTATATTTATAAATTTTATTTTAATATAAATACTAATATATTTTTTTATTAAAATTTTTTGCCTCTTCAAATATTTTTTTCAAGTTCCGTCTGTGCTCCTACGTACTCTCATTTTTTTATTAAATTAATTTGTATTGATGTAGAAAATTTGGAATCATAGGGCTATTTTAGTCATTTTATATAATATTTTAGTCTTGTCTATCGTATCCAAACACAATACACAAAAGATAATTTTTAGTATCTTCGTCCTATTGTCTCCGTTTCAATGTCATGTTCTGTCCTGTCTCTAAAAACAAACGCAGCCTAAAAGACTCCAATTAGGTCATAGAATTTCTTCAACTCCTGGTTAGGTGAAAAGAGAAAGAAAAAGGTTTAATTACTTTATTAGTCCTTATAGTTTCGTAAAATTTTTAATTAGGTTCCTGTATTTTTTTCTTTTAATTGAGTTTTTGTACTAAATTTTTTTTAATTGGATCTCTACATTTTTTATTTGGGTCCCTGCACTAATTTTTTTTAGTTGAATCCCTATAAAATTAAGTCAATTATTGATAAGAGAGACTTAATTGAAAAAAATTGGTGCAGAGACCCAATTAAAAAGAAAAAAATATAGAAACCCAATTAAAAATGTCGTGAAACTATACGGACCAACAAAATAATTAAACTAAAGAAAAAATTATTAAGCTGTAAATTATTTCAATTGTTTGATATATATTCGTGTCTTTAAATTTTTAAGGTATTTAGGTTTTTTTTCTCTTTATGTAAATGGAATTTTTTTTCTTTGCTTGTTCTTTGTATATATTTGGGACCATTGGGTATAAAAATGTCCATTTAAATTGTGGACTATAATTGGTCGCTAAATCGATCACTATTCCGATAATTTCTATGCTGCTTAGGCATATATATATATATATATATATATATATAATTTTACAACTAAAATGTATCATATGTCACTTTCTTATTGCAATTGGAATCAAATCTTTTTCTCCAGAATTAAGAAATTCTCCTCTTATCCTTACTAATTTTACAACCAAAATGTGCCATATGTCACTCTCTCATTGTAATTAAAATTAAATCTTTTCCTCCAAAATTAAAGAATTCTTTCCTCCTTCATACTAATTTTACAACTAAAATGTGCCACATTTCACTTCCTCATTGTAATTGAAATCAAATCTTTTCTTCCAAAATTAAAGAGTTCTCCCCTCCTCCATCTTCCTTTCTCTAACTTTCTCATTTCTTCAACCACTCTATCTATTTTATATATCATTATTAATATTAATGTCAATGACTAATTACTAATTTGACAATCAAAATGTACAACATGACATTCTTTAATTGCATTAAAATTAAAATTGAAATATTAAAATTAAAATTGAAATATACCTATATTATGTATCATATATTACTATCTAATTTAATAATCAAATGTATCACATAAGACTATTATTAAAATTGAGCAAAAATATTTTTTTCCAAAATTAATAAACTCTCTTCCTAAATTCTCTCATCTACCTATCTCCATTTTTCTATTTCTCTTTATCATTTTTATTCTATATATAATTTATATTTTATATTAGTCATTTGACAAATCAAAATATGTCATCCGATATTTTTTATTATAATTAAAATAAATTTTTTCTTTCAAAATTAACAAACTCTCACTCTCATTTTTCATCTTTATCTTTTTTTCTCTTTTCTCTCATTCTCTATTTTTTTCTACTTTTTTGTTCTACAGAAAACAAAATAATATAAATCAAATAAAAAATATTATTATTATTATATACATATTTTTTTAGTTTTTTATTTAGTTTTAAATTTTCACCGTTTATCTTTTTAATCTATATTTTCATTTCTCTTCTTTCAAATATTTATTACATATAATTTGAAGAGAATATTAATGTTATAATTAAAAGTTAGAATCAAGATTCAATTGTTTTAAAAAAAATTAGTTTTGAGTTAATTTTATAACTATCCGTATAATTTGTTTATACTAATATCTAATTATATTTATATATAGAGAGAAAAAATATTATTTTTAAATAACAAGTATAAAAATTAATTATTTCTATTTGTGCAACAGACTTAATACCTAATTAAATGTAAAAGTATATACGTTAAATTATTTCAAATTTTAGATAACGAATATTAAAATTAATTATTAATAAAAAATTAGACTTTTTTATATAAAAATAATAATTAAAAGTTTTATTATTTGATTTTTTATCTATAGATACATTAATCTTTTTATCCAAAGATTTTTGTACGACTTATTTTTGTAAAAGTAGTTTGATTTTATATATCTTTTATGTCGACACAAAATAATTATATTTTATACATAATTTATACTATCAGAACAAAATGAATTATAATTTTAAAAAATATATATTTTTATAATATTATTACAAGTAAAAATACTAGTAACAAACCACGAATTTGGTACATAAGTTTATGTGTAAATGGTCGAACAAAATCACTTTATTGTGGATAAAACTTATAATTTATGAACTACGAATTAGTTAGTATAAATCTTGAATTAGAACCACGAGTTTAGTTTGAAAAAACGTTAGTAAATTGTGGATAATGGCCACATACGATTATTAGTATTAAATGGTTCAATAACACGATTTACACGCTCACAAGTCACAAGCCAAAGTATTTTGACTGAAATTAAAGGGAGGATAAAAGAGAAAATTTTGGTAGAAAGAAAAAAAATGGTGAAGCAATTATTTGTATATTTAAATGATATTACTCACTTAGTTAAATCATTTAAGTATTATATTTAAATAATAATAACTTAATTGTGGGAGGAGAAACAATGAAACATAATGTAAAAAAATAATTTATTTCTTCTCAAAATCGATGATTTTATTTTTTGGTCAAAATGAACAATTTTTAAGAATTTTAACCATATAACAATATTAAATGGCACTTTGAATTCGTTTATAAAATTTCAAAAGTTATTTTTTTGGACTTTTAACTTATAAAAAATCATAATATTCGGTATACTTTTTTAAATATATTTTTAACTTAATGAAAAGTTATTTAAAAATTTTTGAAAAAGTAAAAAAATTAACTTTTCTCCTTTTCAAAAGTTATTTTTTCACTCATATTTATTACATAATTTTAAAACAAGTTTTTCTATAATAACTATTCAAATACAAAATAATTTATACTTTTAATATAAATATTTATGTTTTAAATTATTTTTTAAAAAAAACTTAATTAAATTATTTACCTAATCTGACCCTTAGAAAAAATAACCAAACAAATTATATTTCGATAATATGTGGATTTTTTAACACTTTTATAAAATTATATAAAATAATAAATATTTTTATATTATTTATTTTGTAGTTTAAAATATGCTAAATGTCATGTTAATAATTAAAATTAATTATTTTAAAAAAATTTAATATTTATGAAATTTATTTTCAGATTTTAAGAGATCCGATATAAGTAACAATATTATAACACAAATAAATAGATCATAAAAAATCTCTTTTAGGCTGCGTTTCATTTTGAGAATAGGATAAGACAAGACACTGAGAATAAGACACAAAAATTAGTATTTTTGTATTTTATTTGGTGATAAACTAGAACAAATTATGAATGTCCAATTTATTCTCATTTTTTTATTAAAAAATTAAAAAAAATATAATTGTAAAAAACTAACAAGAATAATAAAAAATTAAAAATAAAAAATAAATTGTATCTCTTATTAGTGTTTGTTTTTTCTATCAAAATAGACATAAAATACACTAATTTAATATCTTTAAATATAATGCTTCTATTCATGTCTCATCTACTAAATACAATTTTTGTTTACTATTTCAATGTTCTATATTTGTAAATAAATACAACTTTAAATATTTGTATAGATGCAATAAAACGTGGTTTAAAACAGCCACAATTTATGGGTCATAAATATTAAGCCAAAATCACAATTTATTTGTAATTTTGTAGGTTATTTTTAATTAATTTTTAATATAAAATATATATTAAAATATAAAATATATATTAAAAATAAATTCAACAACATATATATTTTCATACAGATATATAATACCTCATTTTTGTTATCAATTTTAATGTAGAAATAGTACTTTTACTCATTTTTATATGCTTTATATCTCTTAAATGTTGGATCGAACTATGATTTATGTTTATTTCTTTTTCGTTGTTTTAAACCAGATTCATATATAAAAAAAGGATACGAAATGTAATTAAAACCATCTTAATAGAATTGTGTAATAATTTTATTTCGTTTTTATTTTCTTTATAAAACCCCTTATTTAAGTTGATCACATGCAACTCTGGTTTCAGTTTCTGGTTTCACATGAGTTGCTTAATCAACATGATCATAAATAAATTAAAAAGCAGATCTTATTAGTATTGATGTTAATTAGTATGCACATGTGTAAATTAAAATTCC
The DNA here is from genome assembly GCF_003086295.3 of Arachis hypogaea. Taxonomy (NCBI): domain Eukaryota; kingdom Viridiplantae; phylum Streptophyta; class Magnoliopsida; order Fabales; family Fabaceae; genus Arachis; species Arachis hypogaea. The sequence goes on from NC_092038.1 coordinate 114,886,809, forward strand.
GAAATTGGTGGCCCCTCAAAGGGTAAGATGAAGATCCCTTGCCGATGAGATAATTATCTCATTTGTGATGTAAAGTTCTCAAGGATGAGTGGCTTTTTATCTTTTTTGTCCCCCTATATATATGTTGAAGCAGCCTTTTAATTTGAGTGCTTGTTTGCATACATATATATTTCGATAGTGCAGAGATATAGAGAAAGAGAGAAAAATCAATGCAGATCTCTCTTTTTTTTTTTCTTTTTTCTTTTTAAATGAGTACACTCTTTATTCTATGCATACTATCACTATATATCTGAGTCTGAGTCTTCACCTTTAATTTGTTGTAATTTGTAAGTAGTGTATATATTGAATGCACATTATTATTATTGCTGCATATCAACTAAGATATGATAGTGATATCCATCATGATATGGGATAAAAGCATATTTTAACTTGCGGCTAATATATTACGAGTATGTAGTAGTATCAATATCAGATTTTTGGGTCATTTTTTAAAGTAGTTGTGCATGTATACTCATTCAAAAGCCTTATGCATGTGTGAACATAATAAAGAGAATTTAGAGAGAATGTATATATGAAATTCTGTTAAGATTTTAGTTTGTCTCAATTAGCGGTCAATCAATCTATGATAACTCATCAATAAATTTGCATTATTATTTCTGCGTCATAATGAATTTGTAAGTAGCACTTTTTGTGACCTAACTTTAACACAACACATACATGATCACAAACTCACTATTTTTATATTACTGCTGATATGATAGTTATACTCCGACCTCATTATACTTATAAATTGAAATCCAAATAAAATAAATAAAACGTGACTTATTTCTGTTAGAGAGAATTTCAACAATAATAAAACTATTTTAAAAATAAATTAAGGGTAGTTATCAAAATATCAAAAACATATTTCAACTACTTCAAAGAGATAATACTCTATAAACACAAAAAATTCTAACTACTTAAAAAATATGTTATTCACTTCGAATATATATTGCATTCGTTTTTTACTCTTATTGACGTAAACATTAAAGCGTTTTTACAGGTACATATTGCTATCGTTTTTCTTGAAATCGACATATACTTCTTCTATTTTAGATGAAAAAAGGTTTAATCTCTGAACAAGACGAGTTATATCTACCCTCAGATTTACTATGGAGGAACAACTACCATACCACTTCTATTCAATAATGCTTTGATCATATTGCAAACTGAATATACGTATAATTCAATAATAATGGGAAAAAGGGGTCCTTATTCTCTCTCTCTTTTTGACTGTCTTAGCTTTCGTCTTTCCTTTTCTTATATCTGTTTTAATTTGTGCGGGGGAAAGAGTGCAGAAAACTATATAGTATATGGAGGTTAATTAGACTACGTTTTCTATTTGAATAAATGACTATCATATATTTTGACTATATCACTATCACTATGACTATATATATCTTCTCTTAGCGTTATATATATTCTCTACTCTTGCTAACTTATTACCAAGTCAAACCCACCTCTGTTATTAAATTACAATGACCACATAATAAGTGTCTCAAAGATGACTATAAAAATTAATCTATTCTTATAAAGTTTTTTTTTTTTAATTTGTCTTAGCAAGATGTACTAAAACTAAGATCTTTTAAATTTTATTATACTAAAATCTAAAGAAATTAAAATTTTTATAAAAATCAAAACTAAAAAGCAGATGTTAGTTTTAATGAAGTTAAAAAAATTAAAAGAAACACTTATTTTAATAACAAGGAAAGAGAATAACGATCAAGTATATTCCATAAAGTAAAACAATTCACAATTTATGGTGTGAAACTCACACTGTGGTTGAAGACACTTTCATCAAAGGACGGACGAGGTAGGAATATATATAGTCATAGTGCACACACATGGATATATAGTCACTCTCTTTAGGACAACTTTTAATTTTTAGGTAGTCCTAATTAAAAGAAGAGTGAATTAAATATGTGGTCTGCATATGGTTACGTACATAACATTGTATGGAATGAATTAAAATAAATTTTATGTAAGGTCCACGGCACATAGCAAAATTTAGACCATACAATAGATATAAGACGATGGTGTGTTTTCTGTCACATGAGATGATTTCTAATATTTTTCTTCAAGTCTTTTTTGAATTTGTTTAATTTTTATATAAATATTTTTTTCTTTTTTCATTTGTCTTATGTTAATTTTTTATTTTTAGACCAAAGATCGAATTCTAAATTTTTTGAACATAAAGTTCTGATATCATATCATAAAATCATTCATTTTAAAAGTTTAAGCTAAAAAGTAATATGAATAATTATATTTCTAACATTTTTTTCTCTTCTTTTGGTACGTAGCACGGGCGCAGAGTATTATTACCTCAATGTTAGGCAGGCACAATCAATCTAGTAAAGAGTAATCTCTTCTATTTGCAAATAGCAACTTTGGTTCATATTATATATGCAAAGGAGTCACTTTTAATTCAAAAGCTGTTATAAACATATTCCGTATACTTCTCTTGATGAATTAAGGCATGTGAAGACGAAACTTTTATAGGGGAGCAGAAAAAAGGAAGTGCGAAAGTTCTAAAAGACTTGGAAGTTTATGCGAACTTGAAACAAAAATTTTTATACCATTATAGAGGTGAGGCTTAATTAACTCATGTATCCCAACCAATTATAAGTAGGTAATATCCAATCGCTTGTTAGTCAGATTATTAATTAAGGATCAGCATTACCTAGCAAGTAGTAATGCATTCAATTATTATCACCAAAATTTTGAAAAATTTGTATAAGAGATATAATTATTTATTTATTTTTTTTATAAGATTAAATTTAAAAAAAATAATGCTAAATAGTCAACAAATATTATTATTTTTGGCTAATATTTGATCAATAATAATTTGTTGTTATATTTATCGACGTTTTGCATATAAAAAATATATAATTTATATTTGTATTTATTAGAATTTTGTATATATAAATTAATACAATTTATATATATATTTTTTAGAGTTTATATATATAAATTAATAAAATTTATCTGTTAAAAATAATTTAGTATTTATATTGACTAAATAATAATAAAAATTACTAAAAATGACTAATTCTAAAATTATTTTTCTTTAAAAAAGATAATTTTATAATATAATATTAAAAAATATATAAAAGATATAACTATTTATATATGTACATTTTTTTATGAATTTAAACTTTAAAAATAAGTAGTTGTAAAGAGTAAAGAGAGGTTGCATGGGATAGGATATGTAAAAGTTAAGCACATTGAATTCAGATTCTTTGTGACAGATGAACCATTGTTTTTTATAAATTGGTTATATATACGTACGAGCAGTTGAGATAACTACTGATGATATCTTCTTGTCGGATGATTCATTTAGGTGATGAGGTGATAAATAAGAGCAAAGTGAAGGAAACATATATAAGATCTCCAAGTTGGTCATGTGGCACAAAAGGATTGGATTCAAATCAACACGTATTGAGATATATTTTCATAGCCACCATGCATAACTCAGCTGCCTGAAATGTTCCAAACAGTGAAAAGACAAAACACATGCAAAAGAGAAAGAAAATTCACTTTTAAATTTTAGTATATATATATATATTTTAAATTAGGAGTGAGACTCAACTCTGAAACCTCTAAGTAAAGATAAAAAAAATTATGCTATTTGAATTATAATTCGTTGGCATAATTATACTTTTATTTATTAATATATATTGTATACATCTTAATGAAATGTTATAAATAATATTTTTAAAGAGTGTTAGAAATATAATTATTTATATATTTTTTTTATCAATTTTAAATTAAAAAAGGTAATTTTGTAACATAATATTAAAATTTTTATGATAAAAAAAATTTAGAAATCGATCTTTATTAGATCTCAAAAGAAAAAAGAATTTAGCTTAAGAAAAATTAAAAGAAAAAAGCTATGCTAAAAATTTAAACAAATTTTAAAAAAGCTCTTATTTAATATATATATATATATAGAGAGAGAAAGAAAGGAGATATATCTAGTGAAAATGAGTTATTTATATGAGAATGTGAGAATGTAATTATTACTGTTGGATTAAATTTAATGGCTAAGATTAAATCTATTTTAATGTGCGGCAATGACGACAGTAATGAGTACAAGGAAGAGTGATGACAATAACCAAACTAACAGTAAAAATAATAACGTAACACAAAAAAATATTAAAATATTAGAGATTTAATTTTTGATATCCAAACATAAGATCAAGGAAAAAAGATAAAGATGCCAGAGAAATCTCACTTTTGGCTAGAGAAAGAGAAGGAGTAGTAGTAATTTTAATTTTAATTTAACTTTTAAAGTAGATTTAATTTTGGCCATTAAATTTAATTTAACGAAAATAATTACATTCTCACATTTTCATATGAACAATTCATTCTCACTAGATATATTCCCTGTATATATGAGGAGTGTTAGAAGTCAGCAATTTTTGTAATTTATTTTGTAGTCATTAATTAGTCATCATTAATATTTTTTAATAGTGTGATATTATTCATTTTTTTTTGTTGGTTAAGCGCAAACTAAATTTTAATAAGAATGTTGGTGTTTAGACTTTCTCTTATATTTATTTATTTATGGATTTAAAGTTTCCAGAAAAATAGTTTTAGGAGGGAAGAATAAAAGGAAGCATGCATGTAAGAGGAGCAAGGATATGATTGAATTAAAGCATGAGGTAAGCTAGGTCCACAAGAAAGGTGATGCATGACACATGGTATGGCAGCCATGGATGAATAATCAAATCAAAACAGAAGCAAAAAGAAATGAAAATAAATGATACATATCTTAGGAGGGCATGCATTATGAGGCAATGATTGGGCAGGGCTCAAGAAAGCAGCACCGAAAAAGAAAGAAATGGAATCATATCAGAGATAGAGAGGCCTAATTGGCACCCCCCATGTCCATGTAATAATAATAATGAACGAGCAACGATCACTTCATTGACGTAGTGATAAAAATAAAACAGGATAAAGCAACTAATAACATTACAAGACACAGGAGGCTTTGCTAGTATATAGACAAATAAAAGGTACTACCCAACAACACAAGTGGTTTATTGCATCACACCTTATCTATATCTATTTTTTTGCACATTCATCTGCTTAATTCTTCTATATAGGAAGGAGCAAGGGAACCACCCAATAACCATAATATGATATATGCATTGTGCATGGCAATATTATTATTCTTATTATCTTTTTTTTTTTAATTTCAATACAATCATATTCCAACTTTATATAGCTACCTTGCCTCACTAATTTGCGTAAAGCCCTTGAATGCTTATCTTCAAACGCATACGTAGTACTCATCCCTTTCTCTCTCCGTGGCCCATTATTTCATTTCACGTTTAGTTAGTGCATTTTATCGTATCCCCTTCTATTTTATTTCATTTATTTATTTTTAATTTCTCCGCCTAACGTTCCCCTTTAATCGAGTTTATCCCCCCACTTCAAAAACGATAATTTTTTGAGCCATTTGAAGCAAATCCTTCTTGATTTGAGTCTCAAGATCAGAACGTGACACTTGATTAAAAAGCATGTACACGAATTAACAACACATACACAAATGCTTCAAGCTTTTCCCCCCTACGGAGAATTGATGGAAATGACGTAAAAAAAGAAAAAGAAAAAAAAAGGGAATGCAAATCCTCACTTTGTCTTCTTTTTTTATGTACCATTTACTTTGGGACGTTCACTGTGTCTACATTGTAAGGCTATAGCACGAAAATTGAACTGGTGGGGTAATATAATCCTCTATAGTTTGATGTCACTTGTCAATTGGTACAAAATATCATATTCTCCTTGATTAGACCTAGATTTTTTTTAATGAAAATTGCAAATAATAATAATAATAATAAAAATGAAGGATGAGAAATATTTGTATTTTTTTTTGGTAGATATTTCTCTATGAAATAAGGTGAAAATTCAGGCGTAGTCAACTTTACGTGAAATTGATATCTGAGAGTCGTTAGATAAAAATTTAGTCAAATCAGTCAAATTATCTAACAACTCTCAGATATCAACTTTCAGGTGAAGTCAACTGCACGTGAGTTTCCACCATAAAATAAAGATCAATTATATTTTATGAAAAAAAACAATAAAAATTTTTACTACATAGTACATACAACACGACGCACTAATATATTAAAAAGAATAAATATATTCTCCTTTGATTTTCTCATTAAAAAGAATGAAATATCACTTTTACCTTTCAGGATCCCTTTCCTTATGTGCGTTTTGAGTTTGGCTTTGTCCTTGATCGCTAGCGGTTCATGTTTTGAGCAACTGTTTGATATAAATAGTATCATTATTGACATCATTTAGTTTCTGATGAATGTTAATTAAGTAATAGTCAACTTACATAGATTTGGCGTATTAATTAACTGATAATATAATAATGCTAAAAAAACAAAGAAAAATAACTCAAATTTGTTTTATTTAATATTTATTAATTATTACTAAAATTAATAACTATTAAATTAGATCAAATTTTATTATTTTTTATTAATATTTTTATTATTAAATATTCCATTGATAATATATACTCTGCCTATATATGTTCATGGTATTGCAGAGACTATACAATTTTATTAATATTTAAAACATATTATTAAAATTAAAATAATATTTTTTATTAACAATGATTTTTAATTAACAAAAATAAAAATAAAAAATCTCATCAAAATATAAAAAATATAACTTTAATTGTAACAATACTTTTTGAATATTGTTAAAACTATTTAGCTATTATAACTACCTTAACCATACTATAGACTTCAGTAACTATACTATATATAGACTTCGTGTATATATATATATATATATATATATATATATATATATTGCTGATGATTTTTAGCACTCCCCCTTTATTATATATACTCTCTTTAATCATTGGAATGGATTGAGAGTAGATTAGATTAATTAATCCTATGTAATTTTGTCTACATGTTAACAATGAATTGAATGTCATGATCAAGAAAAAATTTAAAAGGTAAACAGTATATTATTGATTTTTATTATATTATTGTTGTTAGTAAGGCTTGATGGCTTTATCTGCCTCCTTGTGCATGACATACAAAAGCAAACTAAAGAGATCCCCCTTTCGTCCCCTTCTCCGATCCGACGCTTTATTTAATTTGATTATTACAATTCAATTAATAATTGATCAAATAAGTTGAAAATTAGCAATCCTATTACTTATTGAAGACTTTAAATAAAATGTAATGAGCAGTGCAGCAAAAATTACTGAACAATTAATTTTCATTACGGGAAACATTGATAAGGTATACAAGGGAAGTGAATTTTGAGTTTGACTGAGGGATACACTGAGAGAGAGAGAGTGATATTTCCAAATTAAAGATGACAGGCTAATTAATAAGCTTGCTATATGTAATTGAGAATATGGAAATATTTTAGAGCTACCTTTATGTACGTACGTTAAAATTTAAACCACACGATGCTTTAATTACATTAATAAAAAGAGAGAGACACTTAAATATATAGGATGGAGTAATTGAAGTGATCCCTTAGACTTTGGCAAGAGCATGATTGGTGTCGATCTTGAGAACATCGATGGTGTGGCCATTAAGCTCTTGTGCTTTCACTGGCTCTTGCAGTGCCACCGGTGTCGCATTTCTGTACATCAAATACAGCACCATCTGAATGATCCCGAACAGAAATCCCAGCGTGTTCGGAAGCTGCATCATCAATTCATCCAATAAGTAGTAGTTGTTTAGATGAGATGAGATGAGATGAGAATTATATATATATATATATATATATATATATATATATATATATATTACTTACAGCAATGTAGTAGTCTTTGAGGAAAAGGCCATAGAAGAACCACATAACGGCGTTGATGGTTAAGAAGAAGGACAAAGTGAATGGCATGTACTCCACACTCCTCGTCTTGATCACTTTCCTCTGCAATCATCATGAGTGATTAGAAACTCGCTATACATGCAGTTGGTTATATTACTAATTATCAGTTATTACATACCATGATGAAGAGAGGCGCAGCAAAAACACTAATGTTAAAAACGAGACAAATCCATCCAATGATAGCAAGACGCTTCGCTCCCTTAGATAGGTACAGAGTTGCCAACAACATAGCTCCAAATCCAAACACATTCAGCAACATAAGAAGCTTGATAGTGGAAAACTGTATAACGATAATTTATCTAGTTAGAGGATAATCATAAATCAAAAAAAAGTAAAAAAAGCTAGTTAGAATGAAAAAATACACGTACCCTAGCCTTCTTTGGGGCATAAAACAGGAAGATGGCAAGGTAAGCAGTTTCTACAACAATTCCAAAGGTATTAATGGTGATAAGAAGAAGAGCAGCATCTTTCTTAACCAATGCATAGTAAATCCAAAGCATTGCACTAAAGAGTGCAACCACATATGGAAGTGACTGAAATCCCTCGCTCGTTTTCTTCTTATATATTTGGTAAAAGGTCGGTCTGTGTGTACATACACAAGTTAATTAATAATAATTCTTGCTTGTAAATTAAAAGAAAGAAAGAAAGAAGAATTATCATTGCTTACATTGGAGCAAGGAACACCGCAAAAGAGATCACGTTGCCTATATTAAAAACATAAATTAGGGCACGCATGCATGAAATGAAGAAATTAATTAAGAAGCTAAAGAAAGTGATACCTATGAGGCCAAACACAAAAGCCCAAGATTCACGGGTCATGGCCATCTCTTAATGAATTAGCTTGGAATTAGAATGTATTTTCTTCTCTCTCAGTCTCAGACTCACCCTCAGTTTAAAGCTATTAATTCTCTTGTGTATGTATTAAACCCACGAATCTAAATGAAGAGTTTACGACCTTATTTATAGTTGGCGAAAAGTGATGATAATAGTATCAACTTGCAAGAAGAGCGCCAAAATGCGAAGCACCAATATTACTTTTGATTATAATTAATTAGATCACTACTACTCCTACTGCTTTTTTAACTTTTAACACTATCCAAACACCTTTCTCAATTCTTACCCTATTGCCTTCTCCAACGCCTCATTTTTGGTTCAACACATTACACACCCTTTCTGATGTGTCACCCACCAAGTGGCTTAGAGCCTTACAACTCATCATTAATTAATTAACTCATTCATAGCTAAGTCAAAAATAATAATAATAATGTTACCGCGGTAACCCCAATAATAATGTGGTCCACCTTTCTGAACTATGGTTAGTGACAGGCAATTCAATTTGCGCTACTCTTTTGTAGTTTTATTTATGTGCCCATATTACTGATTGGGCAGCCAGCCACAGAAATAAAGCTTCATTTCCGCACAAAGTTCCATCCTTCTAAGCTTTCCTTTCTTTCTTCAACCTAATTTCTTTTGCTTCATCAGTCACCACATATATTATATCTTCGCATCATCTTCATTCCTTTTAAAATGTGATTATTCACTTTGATTTCCAACTCTATTTCTTTTCTATTTTAATTTATTTTGGCCACTTTTATTACCGACCAAGTGAATACATAATTGAGAATTTCAATTTCTCGTAAACAATAATTAAGGAAGGATATGAATATATGTTTGTTAGATTATTGAAAAGATAACACAAATTAATTTTTAAGTTAGGTTAATCATACATTATATTATGTACACTATATAATTGGCTTGGTCCCGATCCGGGTGCCACCTTCTTTATGCATATTCGAATTTTAGTTTCCTTCTTTCAGATGTTTTTCTCACGAAAGGGCTTTCTGATTTTAACAACTATATATATAAATTATAATGGGCAAAAACCAAGGTAGAAAAGAAGGAAATTGAAGAGATAATAATGCACCCCCACAAGTTTATAAAACTTTAATTTTGTCACCAAAATTTTCGTTGAATAATAAAACAATGAAGAAAAATATTTTTAGTACGGTTAGACATAATTATTTATGTTTGTAATTATATTATACTTTTAGGATAAATAATTTCATAACATAGAAGAAAATTTTGGTTTAGTAGTGATTTTTTAAAATTTTTACGACAATTTTAAATGTCTCTAAATAGATTTATGATGCTTGATGGATCACTGTCTTTTAAAACGCTAACAAAAAATTTTGTGGTGATTTTGAATAACTGCTGATATAATCGTTGTTAAATAGATAATTCATTTGCAGTGATTTTAAACTGCAAAAATCAGTGCTATTTTTTATTGATTTTAAATAATTAAATTGAAAAATTATGATAATGATCACAAATTAGCAAAACAATTAAATTATCCCAAATTTAAAAAAGAATACTGATTTATAATCAGACCCAAGACTAATAGAGCGAAGGAGCGAAGCAAATTAAAGAAAGAA